>NC_088931.1:75000000-75227500 GCF_038396675.1 Hydra vulgaris
CAAATGATAAAATTTTTTTTAAATATGTGTATATATAAAGTTAATAAATATAATTTCATAATTATATAAATCAAATGATAAGAGTACTCTTACTTAACGCCTTAAAAGAAATTTAATTCATTGTCGTTAATTAGAAGAGTTTGCCTAAGTTTTGTTTTTTAAATTGGGTAAGCGAAGAGAATGTTTTAAGATCATCATTTAAAAGTGTATTCCATAATTTAGGTCCTCAGTTTGTGATTGAGTATTTAGTGACTGAATAATAGGTTTTGGATTGACTAAAGTTATTTTTTGAGAATCTTGTGTTTTGTATATGATTTATTTTTTAAATATCGAGTAAAATAAAGACGATGCCGTTTTTTTTATCAAGTTTAAACATAAATATTAGAATTTGATAAAGATTTATTTTGAAAACATTTAAGATATTGAGTTTATTAAAAAGTATTTTTGTAAGAGTCGACCTTCATTTGTAATAATCCTAATAGCATGTTTCTGTTTTCAGAGAAGTTTATTTATTTTTGTAGCGTTGGTGCTGACCAAGCAATATTTGCATAGTTTAGGTAACAATGTATAAATAAAAAGTTTATGTATTTCAAACAAGTTTGGTTTAAAAACTGTTCAACTTTATACAGCATATCAATATTTTTTGAAATTTTATTTTCGATTACATTTATATGTTCTCTCCAATTAATATTTTTATCTAGAATTACGCCCAAGAATTTTAATGATATTTCCATTTTTATTAAATTATTATCAATAAAAAGATTCGGTAGTTTTAATGGAATATTTTTTTTTAGAAGCATGATCGAATAATATGTATTTAGTTTTAATAATGTTTAGGGATAGTTTATTGGATTTAAACCATTGGCTTAGTTTATCAAGTTTTTTGTTTACTGTTAAAGATAAAATAATAATATCTTCATTAGAATAAAACAAGTTAGTATCATCGGCAAATAAAATTGAGTTTAAGATATTAAAAAAATTATTTAAATTATAAATATAAGCTAGAAACAAAAGGGGTCCAAGTATTGAACCCTGGGGAACACCGTATGTTATAGTCATATTATCCGTTTTTCCCCCTTCCTATGAAATATATTGCTTCCTGTTAAACAACTAACTTTTAAACCAAGCCAAGTTTGAATTTCTTATAGCGTAGATTTCGAGCTTAGATAAAAGGTTTATATGATCAGATGTATCAAAGGCTTTGCTTAGATCTACAAAAACACCTAAAGTATACTTTTTTTCATCAAACCCTTTAAACACATCATGTACAAGATGTAAGATTACGTGAGCACTAGAATGACCAGATTTAAAACCAAATTGTTTATTATACAAAATATTATTTTTGTTTAAGAAGGAATAGAGTTTATTAAACGTAATTTTGAAATTGGGACTACTCTAGCGATTTTTAACTTATCCGAAAAAACTCCTTCTTTTAAAGATAAATTAAATATATACAATAGCGAGATTGTAATGAGTTTTATTGAATTAATAATGATGCTACTACTTATATTGTCAACTCCTATCCTTTTTTGGGCTTGATTAAAGATACCGCGACTAATAATTCTTCTTCTGTAAGTTTATCATTAGACAAAATATTAGTGTTATTAGAAAACAAGTATGCATCAAAGTTGGTTTGTGAGGATTCAATTTTTGATGCTAATGGAGGACCAACATTTACACAAAGTTCATTAAGTGTTTCAGCCGCAATAACGTAGTTATTATTTAATTTGAGAAATTTTTGAATAGTATTTCTGTCAGAATTATTTTTACCAATGGATTCCTTAATAATACGCCAAGTACTATTTTTTTACAAATGAGTCAAAGAGCCGTTTGTAGTTTTTATAATTAGTTTCATTACGAATAGTTTTTTTTTTAAGAAATTTGTTATATCTTCAATGTTTTTTTAGAAGATTTAAGAATACCCTTAGTAATCCAAGGTTTTAGTAGCGTTTTTGTGTGAACCAATTTTGAAACTTCTGGAAATGCTTTGTTATAATATTTATAATACTCTGATATGAATATATCGCAGGCTTTATCAGAGTTTTGATTCAGGAATAGGTTATCCCAGTTAACACATGATAAAAGGTTATGAAAATATTTAACTGAAGAGTCCTTTATTATTTTTGTTGTTATTTTTTAATTTTTTTGAATATCATTTTTATTACATTTTTGTGAAATAATAAATATGGGAAAATGATCAGAGTAGTCTGTTTTAAATATTCCTGTTTTTATTTTTATATTAAGGAAGTTATTGGTGATAACTTGGTCTATTGAAGTTTCACTTTTTCTAGTTGTGCGCGTAGGTTTATTGATGACAGGAATGTAACTGTTTTCATAGATTACATTGAAAAATTTTTTATTGCTTTTATTTGTGTCATAACCTAAAATATTGAGATTCAAGTCACCAACCAGATAAACAGATTTTTTTAAAATCGAATTATTTTTAATTACACTTTTAAGGTGATCTTCAAATACGGGGTATTATTTATAACTTCAAATACGGGGTATTATTTATAACTCTTCTGGGATTAGTTGAGTAATCTTTATATTTCCGGATTTGTTTAGTTATTGAGTTGCTAATTATATCAGAGAAGCAGTATTTAAATTTAGAACTATAATGGAATTACGCTATTGTAGAGCTATTTTTGAATTAAGTAATATTGGGTATCACCTGTAACCTACTTGATGAAGTAAAAATTATTTCTTGCTGACATTCATATATTGCAAACATTCTAATAATTAATATATACTTTATTTACGGATATAACTTATATTATCAAATAATTAACAACCGATCAAAGAGAAGACAGTGAAAAAAAAGTGTAGGCATTTATTTTAGCATTTTTTAAATTTCTAAAGCTAAAATCAAAAGTTGAAAAATGTCAAAACGTCTAAACATTAAAAGTACATTTAACAAAATAAAAGATATACCAAATATTAAATATATCAGAGTTTAAGGTATCAAGATTAGTAAAGTAGCTGTGGCGTAGTGGTAGCGCACACATAGAAAGTAGGCGTGGCATAGTGGTAGCGCACTTGCTTCAAAAACAAAGGATCCGTGGTTCAAACTCCACCTCTGGGCAAGTTTTGTGACATTGGTTAGGAAGATGGCCTGAACTTCTAATCAAATGCTCATCCGCGGTGCTCTATGATAAGACCGTAAGGACTTCTTGGGACACCAAAACAAAACTTTAAAAATATATATCAGGTATATTTAATATATCAAGGTATATCATATATATCAGAAGCATGCTATACAATCAATTTTTAAAATAACAAAGAGCATGCAAAATCTCTTCTTAAAATCTTTCTATTATCCTTGTATGAACCAAGAGTATATCATCTACTATGTTTGATGCATTTTTCAAAATGCAAAATACACAAAACAGCTCTATGTCTAATTGTAATTTTTCAAAATGGAAAAAAAAATCTTTGTTCTTATATCGAAAAGCCAGTATATAAACACCTATTGCGCACAAATAGTAAAGAGACTTTAACTAAATGGGTCACAAAACTAAGATCTTTTAAAAAGCAATCATTATCTATATTGTAAACATAATTGGAGGATATATTATTAAAGAATACAAGATTGATATCTTAAATAACTACCGTCCTAAAATTATATGCTTTTATAAATTAAAATTTGTAACTAGTTTTTTTTTAAATAAAATTTATAAGCCACATTTCCATAGCTCGTTTACATAAAAACTTGAAATATTATTTTTATAACTAACCCCCTGAAACACGATAAATGTCAAAAAATGAACTGGTCCTATCAGTACAATTAATGCTGGTTTATCAATCAAAATGCAGATGTTAATTGTATAATTACAACAATCTGTACATCTTTTGTTCTACTACAAAGTACACATATTTATATTGATGTTATTATCCTGAAAAGTAATATTGAAATTATAAATTAAAAGTCATATTTAAACTATAAATTAAAAGTTATATCTATATTAAAAGTAACATTAATATTATAATTTTTCTTAAAAAGTTAATTTTTTCTTAAAAGTACTTCTAATAAAGTTGACCCAGACATACTAAAGAGATTTTATGTAAACTGATCACAGTGTATAAAAAACATCTAAATTGTTCGATTATCTTATCTTTAAAAAAGTCAGTTTGGTTCTATGTTCGTTCGGTTTATTACAAAGTTAAAACAAAAACAAGGCAAAAAGAACAAAAAAAAAAATTTGGGTCTCGTAAGTAGTTATAACATAATACGCATTAAAATAATTTAAATTTGATTCATTATTAAGTTAAATTTAGAAAGATTAAGGGCCATTCATAAATGATGTCAGTGATTTTTCTTGTTATTTTAACGTCTTTAATTACCTTCTTTGCTAAACTGTCAATTATTGGCCAACCCTTTTTTAAATTTTAATTAACATCAAAATCTGTAAACTCTAATCTTATACAACAATATTAAAAGTTAGCCTACTTAAAAACATCTATACTAAAGCAAGGTACACTATATTTTTGTTTTAAAAAATACATTATATTTTGGCAAAAATTATAAAACAAAAAGCATTTAATACTAGTTAATGAAGAATATAATTTCAATTCTAATGCATTGCAGACTGAATTTAAAACTACAATCACCGGCTTTTACAACGGAATTTCATTTATCTCTTTAGGCGATATTAGCAAAATTTGTTGAACAATTATTATTATTATTATTATTATTGTTATTATTATTATTATTATTATTATTACTATTATTAATATTATTATTATTTTTGTTACTATTATTGTTATTACTTTTATGATTTTATTATTAAAAGAAAAAAAGGAAAAAGAAAAGGAACAAATTATAAAAAGTTGAGAAACCTGCCTAACGCGACAAATTCATATTTAACCTAAAAATTAGTTTGTCTTTGCAGTACAACAACTTTTAACGTCTCAGATTGAAAAATTGCTCCGACAATTAGAAGTTGAAATATCTCTGTATAAATATTTAAAACAATTTTCAACAGAATAAATTAAACAGTATAAAAAAATACGTATTTCGTCAACTTATTGTTTTTTGTTTTGTGATGATGTCAATTGTTATTGATGAAATATTTTGCTTAAAAGTTTTTACAAGATTGTTATCTATTTGAAAACTATTACTAAATTAGTGCTACCTTGACCGGTAGTGGCCAAACCACTGCCCGCGGGCTAAAAAATGCCCGCAGAGACTTTTTTAAATGCCCGTTAAACAATTTAGATATTTATGAGACAACCATCTTGGTAATATGATACTTCTGTCTACCTCAAAAATCAATCCAGACATCAAATAACTAGTTTCAGACTCAAATTAGTGCTGCTTAGACCATGTATATATATATATATATATATATATATATATATATATATATATATATATATATATATATATATATATATATATATATATATATATATATATATATATATATATATACATATATATATATATGCATATATATATATATATATATGTATATATATATATATATATATATATATATATATATATATATATATATATATATATATATATATATATATATGCATATATATATATATATATGTATATAAATTCATATAAAAAGATTTCGAAATTTTATGACACAGAAGAGTCTATAGAAGATCTATGAATGATAGAAATGTTGTTAAATTGAACAACTTTGTTAAAGTGAGTTTGCCTTGCATCCCTTTTTCTTCTCAAAATTACTTATCAAAGTCTATACGTTTTACGTATCAAAGTCTATACGTTTTACGTATCAAAGTCTATACGTTTTACGTATCAAAGTCTATACGTTTTACGTATCAAAGTCTATACGTTTTACGTATCAAAGTCTATACGTTTTACGTATCAAAGTCTATATGTTTTGCAATGTCAGACTCAATACTTAGCCTAGCCAGGTTGTTAAGGCAATCCTGACTCATGGTAAACCTGAGAAAATTTATCATAAGTTTAAGCTTGGTGAAGCTCCTTTCTGCTGATGCTACTGTTACTGGTGCTGTGAAAAATATCTTCAAACTGACGCTGAGGTTTCGATATATACTATCTACTTTGCACTCTGTTAAAGCATTAAATATTTAATAACTCTATCAGAAATAAAAAGTTTTCATTATTTGACTCACCAATGCGTTGCGAAGATCTCTGAAAAGCAAGGCTACGTTCTCCTAAGAAAAGGATTTTTTTTTTTTTTATTTACTTTTATTTCGCTGATTAAACAATATTACAACTTTTCATATAAAGTAAATAACATCGTAAACATAAAAAAAAAAAAACCTTGATAAAAAACGTTTTTAATTTTTTTAAATTTATAATATATATACTCATACACATATACTCATGCACACACACATATATATATACTGTTGTAATCAGTCAGGAACTCAAAGAAGGTAAGGATGATGCGTTTATTATCACAACCTTTTCATAGAGAAAAACACTTTAATTTTTTAAAGTAAAATAAAAATTCAATAAAGCAAAGCTCTTTTTTTTTTAGTGTAAAAAATTAAAAACAAAAAAAAATATTAAAACACATAAGAAAAAAAAAATCATAATAAAACAATTTTAAAAAATCTGAAAACATGTACTGTAAACTATAATATATATGTCAGAAATTAAGGAGATGCATTTCAGCTTGTCGTTTAAACGATGAAATGCTTTTTCGGTCTTTAATATTTTTATTTTGGAAATGATTCCATATTGATGGACCACGGTTTGTAATTAAAAAACTTGGCTGCTGTGATGTAGTTTTCCCTAGGTGATGGTCGTACCTGGTATTTGAACGCAGATTATATTTTTCAGAAAATGATATCAAGAAATTATCTGAAAAACGCATGGTAGAAAGTTGTAATTATACTTACACATAAAAATTAATATCTGTAATGTGCTAAGTTTCTCAAGACCTAGAACCATCATGCTTTTCATCACTGGGGCCGGGTTTACTAACCTATTTAAATAATTAATTGTTTTGGATGCATGGTTTTGTAGCAATTTTAGCAATTTGGTTTTATGGGTGCTTGTGCATACAATATTTGCATACAAAAACTGACTATGCACAAGACTAAAGTAAAGCACATTACGTGATTTACTATCGAGAAAAGGTCTTGACTTATACAAAATACCTATTACAGGATAACATCAATAATTTTTAAACTTTGATACCATTTTTCCAATTCCACTTTAATTGATGATTCAATAAAATTATCAATACCGTCTAGCACTAAAAGACGTCGTTCGAATTCATAGCCATGCTAGATAGCATTCTCTATGCCCAATTCATGATCATTTTTTTGATCTGTTTCATGTAATTCTGTAAAATCTGAAATCCTTTAAGACCTCGAGTGTAAATATAGTTGTTTATTAAAAAGAAACTTGATATATTCAGGCAAACCAAACTGTTCATAATTTTGTAACATGTCATCATTTTTCGCTTGAGGCCACAAATTTCTAGTAGTTCAAAAACAAGAATTCTAAGTTATGTAGGTAAACTATTCTATCTCTCTTCAATTCTGTGCGCAACCAAATCAGAAAGCAATATTCTAAAATTGAGTTATTAACATAATAAAATTTTACAGGGGAAAGGACCTGTCTATAAATGTTGTCAGTGATTTTTTTGGTTTTTTGACGTCTTGATGTCAGTTTTTGTTACCCACTCACGTAAAATAAAACAAATTTATTTACCATCAACTTTTAATGTTTTTTTTTTAAATCGATCTTTTTAAAAACGTGCTAATGGATGACGTAAATATAAACTTTACAATTTAAATTGACATTATTTTGGTGTCAACACCTCCTCCCCATTTTCAATTATTGCCAAACTTTTCCGCAACTCTCCGCCCCCCTTTCTATTTACTGACCATTTATGGATGGCCCCAAACGCGTTTTACTTAACATTTTAAGTTTTAATTAACATCAAAATCTGGATACTCTAATCTTATACAAACAATAATAAAAATAAGCTAACTTAAAAACACTTTTTTTAAAGCAAGATACTTTTTTCTGTTTTAACTTGCCAGAGAAAATACATTATAATTTGGTTGAAGTTATTAGGCAAAAAAGATTTAATACTAATAGAATTTCAATAGTTGTGGTTGCGGAGCGAATCCAATACAATAATTACCGGCTTTTACAACGGATGATTATTTTTATTTTTAAGCGATATCAGCCTAAATTGATATTGTTAAATGTTATAAGTATTTGTTGTGATATAAGTTAGTTATAGTACTGAAAGAAGTAGATTTTCATACATGCTACAATATCTTTTTCTGAACTTTAAAAGATGGACTTGGTAAAATTTGTGGCACTTTTGCTGATGTTACAAGACTCTGTTAATGCTCACAAAAGTCTTGTAATGGCTCATTTGGTAAATTTAATTTACAATTTAGTAATTGTTTAAAGTCGTTCTTGTACTATTAAACTATAATCTTTGAAAGGTCCATCGTCATGGTGCACGCTCTCCAATTTATTTTTTTCCTAATAATCAGTATGTTAATCAATGGCCTGTTGATCCTGGAATGCTTACAAAGGTAGTTATTTAATTATTTATTAATCATTATTATTAATAATAGTAGCAATAATAAAAAGAATAATAATAATGAAAATAATGGTAATAATAAAAATAACAATAATGTTAATATTAATACTATTTTTAATATTATTATTATTATTGTTATTATTTTATTGTCACTTTATAAGTAGAAGAAAAAAAGAAAAAAACCAATTGTAAAAAATTGAGAAACCTGCCTTACGCAACAAATTCATAACTGAACACAAAATTAGTTTATCTTTGCAGTAAACAACTTAACGTCTCAGATTGAAAAATAGCTTCCACAATTAGGAGTTAATATGTACAGTAGGAATTGATACGTACTTTGCCAATTTATTATTTTATGTTATATATTTATATATATATATATATATATATATATATATATATATATATATATATATATATATATATATATATATATATATATATATATATATATATATATATATATATATATATATATATATATATATATATATGTATATATATATATGTATATATATATATGTATATATATATATAATGATAAAATAAAATATTTTTATAGTTTTCTTTTTAGCTCACTAACTCTACAAAAATATCTTCTCTCTATATATACAGAGTTAAAAAAGTCCCATGACAATACTTTTAATTACAATTGTCATTAAACAATAAAATTATGCGTAACTTTCGACACACATCTACGTGATTTCCGGTTTTGTAAAAAAAACTTTTCATTTGAAGAAAAAAAAAAAACCCATGGGTTTTTTTTGAAAAAACCAAAAAAACTATGGTTTTTTGGTTTAAACTCTTTTTTTTTTTCAAAAAGGTCATGTCTAGTCAGCTTTTTCAATTAAATAAAAACATTAATCATTGTAGTTTAGTAAATCATATTTTATTTTAACATTACTGCTGTAATTTAACCAGTACATCATTGTTTAATGTTCTGTATATAAAAACAAACTTTGCCGCTTTTCCTACTCCCACCTTGTTTCTTAACTTGAGATGAACTAGTCCAAGAGTTAAAAAAATTCTTTTAACTCCAGCACCAAGACTGGTGCACTTAACAACATTTTTTAAAACAGATTCACTATACAAATAGCTTTTATCAAATAGAGCAGATTTGGCTTTCAACTTGAATATTATTGGTACCAAGTTCTTTTACTTTTCATCTCTAAAAGTCATTGCAGCTTCATTTTCAGAAAGATTAGATCCAAAATATCTAGGATCTAGTGTGTTTGCAAGGAAATGAGCATCACTGATAGTCTGAAGATATCTAGTTTCCAATATTTTTTTTATCAGTTGATAAAAATGATAACATGTTTATCAGCTCTTTAAAAATTTCAACAGTGTCACTTATTTTTGTTTGATTTCTTTGCAACTTATCTAGAGCAACTCCAATTAATTTTAATATTTTCAATAAGATGGTAAATGCAGTAGTGGTGTAGTGTTAGAGCGCTCGCTTCAAAAGTGAGAGATTCTGAGTTCAATCCCCACTACATCCCTGGTAGTACCGTGCTCAACTTGTTTCTTCGCGCAGCAGCCTTGTTCGTCAAGGTTCGTGTTTCGGAGTTATAAGGTTGAGAGAGGGTTATAACCACAATCAATGAGCCTCCTCGGCTGTAGTGGCCTTCTGGGCCTTGGTGAGGTAAATTAAAAAAAAAAAAAAAGAAATTAGTTTGGTTTTAATTGATATTTTTTAGACTCATTTAAACGATTGTTTAAACCATTGGTTTAAATCAATCAACCCTGGTGATTTAACATGTATAATTAGAATTCACCAACTTTAAAATAGAACATGCACACTTTGAAGTAGAAAATGCACTGCTTACAATCTCTTATTACTGCTAAAACCTCCTTACGTTATACATTCTGGTTATTTCACAAACAAACTTGTAATGTTTGAATGACACCATAATGACCAATTGAATGAAATTTCCAAATGTCTTTTTGTTCAAGTAATCCAGCTGCATACACTGTTCTGCACCATTTTTGAGGGATTTGTGAGAGTTGATTGGCCAAATTTATTTCAGATTGAATCCATTGGACTATGATCTGGATATCTTTCGCCACTTCCTTAATAGTTTTCAACTGTTTTGTACTAGCAATTGAGAAATTCCCCAAGTTTTTACACGATATTCTTCCTTCAAAACTGTGTTTAACCATCCCATGGTGCTCTTGCTATCACTGTAAACTGTTAACTCTTTTATGTCCCACTTACTAGCTAAGTTTAGTCCTCGACGTATCAAATCCAGATTACTTATATTAATATGGTGTGTCACTAGCTGGCCATGGTTGTACTGCATCATCACCTACGTGAAGCATCTTGGCAACTAATAATAGCATAAATCTGATACAACTGTGTGTGGATAGCCTAAGTGTGAACTTGTTACTTCTTGATCCGATTGAAAAGCAGTACAAGCAACAAGAGCTACCGAAACATCTAACATTGAGAGTTACAACCTCCGTGTAGTCTATGGTACTTGTAAAACTAGTTTTCAATCAGTAAGTTAATGTAACTTTTTCCATAATTCTCCTGCCAGAAGAGTTAGTTATGTAAATGTCACTGAATCTGAAAACTTTTCCTATGCATTTTGTTGAACATGTTGGGTCAAAGACTAAAATGTAGCAGTGAGATTATGTTAAATTCGGGTGATTATTAATGATAAAGTATTGGGAAGTTCTTCCTAATTAAGCAACCAAAATGCAATAGTTGTAAAATAGTCTAAAAAGGAACTATGGATGAATTGTCTTTTACAAAATTTTTGGTTATATTGTTAGTTTATTTCAGAAAATCTTAGTGACATATCAGGCGGATGCCCGATGACTGATAATGTCATATCAGACAGATGCCCAATTGAAAATTTGATTTTAACTGCTAAACGTCTAATAGGTATAATAATCAAACAAAATGTTTTGAGCAGCATTTTTAATGGGAGGCAATTTAGTCAATTTGATTTCACTAAAAAGGAAAACTTTCTACTGTTAAAATCAATGACAATTGAGTTTGCTATAGAATGTAAAATTATGGATTTGAGGAGAAAGAATGTGTTATCTCAAGATGGAATCAATAGATTCATGAAAGATTGTCAGCTTATATTAATTTGAATTTTTCAAAAATATTTGAAAGAGGATTAAATTAGTCTTCTTTTCTGGAAGCAACCAGTCCAGAGTCAATACAATTGGAAAAATAAATCTTCTTTAACAGATGGAAAAAAACACATAAGTAAAATCTAATTTTTACCTGCTTGCATATCCCTTTTTAAATGAGTATGATCTTGCTTTCCACGCAATTCTTGAAGAGAGTTCATCTCATTTTTTACCTTCATTTAAGTATTTCACAATGGAAATTGTTTAAACCAGTTTTATTTTAAAACCAGTAAAGTTGGTATAAAATAGATTCTTATTTTTTTTTAATATTAGGTCATGGTCAAGCATCTGATGAGAGGGGATTCAATATAATCAGTAATATGCTTAGTTAAAACATAAAAGGAAAGTCATTTATCTATTGTCTAATTATCAAGGATTTCATGATATCTAACAAAATTAAAGGCTTTTCAAGTAAAAATCATCAAGGTGACCACAGTAAAATGATAAAGGCTGTTTGTAACACTTGTTGAAACACTAAGTCTATAGGAAAATAGAAATTTGTAAACAAAAGCTTTTATTCAGAGTAATTTTGACATTCTCTAAGTTTAGTATTAGTTTTAATATTTATTTTAAAGACCATTGTGCTAATTTCAGCTGTTTTTTAAAATAGAATGCGATTGTACAAAGAATTTGTGAAATTTTATTTGTAAAGCTATTATTATTTTATTTTTTACTGTTATTTGTAACTTTATTACTATTATTATTATCATTAATGTATATTTCTTTTAGTTGATTTATTAATATTATTTATAAATAATTAATATTATAATTATTTTTTCATTATTAGATGTAATTTTTATTAAAGCTGTCATATGTGGAGCCCAGTTAATAGGGATTTATTAAAAGTTAAAAGATTTTTTGTCTAATTTAATAAGATGTCTGGGCGTGCTTTGGTAGTTAGTAAAAAAAAAAAGTTTATGTTGCATGAACAGTTAAATTATTGTTGAAATCAAATGATTTGATTTAGATTAAAAAAAAAAAAAATTATTCAAATAATTGATTAAAAAATTAAAAATGAAAATATATATGGTTAATTAAAAGTTATAAATAAATAACAAATAAAAAAAAAGTAATAATTGAGCTGATACTCCGCTTTAGGTGTTAAAAAACAAAAACATCAATGTTGTGGAATCAAAAGTAAATAAAGACGTATTTTTGTTCTTGAAGTTTTAACTTTTAAAGTGATATTATTTAAAAGTATACAGGATGGCATACCTTTGATGGCTCACCTTGTAAGGTAAATATCAATACATTCATGGTGGTAAATGCAGCTCAAATTTCTACTATATGTTTAAAATAATTTTCAAAATTGAATTAAAATTTATATATAATGGAAATAATTTTAGCGGACAAGAAGCATATTAGCAAAATTAGGAGGCAATTATTCTACAGTTTTTTTTCTAAACACCATAAAATGCTTTTTACATGTTTCAAGAAAAATATAATTAAAAAGATATTGATAGAAAAAATGTGAAAGTTTTTGAAGTTCCTAATTTTTCATAATTCTTCGAAAATATTTTTTAAAATCATCTTTTAATTTTTTACTAAATTTTTATTGAAAAAAAAACTGTCGAATTTGTTACAAAAAAAGCTGTAAAAAAAGTAGCTGTAGAATTTGTTACAAAAAAGGATAATAGACTTTGCACTGAATATTATAATTTATAAGTAAAGTTTGTGAAATACTATTTAAAAAATCACTTTTATTGCTACAATATTTTAGAAATTTTATTGGCTTTTAAATAATCTATTACATACCTTTTAAATGGAAAACTCTTTCTTTGTTCTACCCGTATCTTCAAAAAAAAAATCATTGTAATTTTTTTATTAAAAAGGTTCAAATACATATATATTTTAAATTTTAATGTCCTATAGTCTGCTGTGCAACAAAAAAAGCAAGCAACTCAATTTTTATGCCAAATCTACTTTTGTAAATATATTGATTTGCCAGTTCATAATGTATCTAACAAAAACCATATGACCATTAGTCATGTTTGTATAGTTCTATATTTAATAATGTTAATTTTTTGTTTGTTTTTCTTTACAGATAGGAATGAACATGACATACAGATTAGGAGAGTTTTTAAAAAAGCGTTATATAGTTGAGTCTGGTTTTATTAATGAAAGCTATGTGCAAAAAGAGGTAATAATTTATTTTAGAAAAATAAATACAAAGTTGTTTAGTAATATTTCCTATGAGTCTACTAACTTATTTGTTGTTTTGTCTCATTTTTTTTATAAGTGCAGACCATGTAGCTAGATAGGAAATGAAGAGAAATAAACAATATTCTTTTTGACTTTTGTATACAAATCTCCAATACACAAATAAGTCTTTAGATTACAAAGGACAATCACTTTAACAATATTCAACTTAATAGAACAATAAGTTTTAAAAAAAATAATATTTTTATCTGGAACAAAAGATACCTTGTTTGAGCAGCAACCGTGGTAGTATTTCTAAACAAGATTAAAGTTTAAGTTTGGTTGTTAAAGTAGAATTAAACATGTTTACAATGCACTTTTTGTACAGCCTAAATATTAAAATATTAAGTAGAAGATTCAGTCAGTTGCCATAAATATAAGAATATCAATATAACCGGTGTAGCAATTGAATAATCTTATTAACCACCTAACATTCTGCAAATTCGACCTTTCTCTACATTATCTTTATTTCTGATTAAAAAAACTTTGAAATATACAACTTAATCAAAAATAAATCAAACTGATACAAAAATAAATGTCACTAAATAGTTCACCAAAAATATTATTGATAAAGTAATGCAACTGTTCACCATTTATGCTGATTATATTATTATAATTTATATTGTTTATATTGATTAAAAATCTAAAACTGCTGCTCTTGAGAAATATATTAAAGCAAGCTTTGAAATGTTAATGGATGTTACTTAGACAAAGTTGTTTATGTTTCTTCCGTAGAGAGAGTATTTAAGTGAAATAGATGAAAAAGATGTCAAGTAAATTCTTGAGGCAAAACTATTTTTAGCTGACTATTAAATACGTTTCATGCTTTTAAACTGAGACATAGTTAGCATGATAAAGTTGACTTTTTTTATGGTTATCAATAATTTCTCCCAGTTTTCAGATGGAAAAACATGACTAGACTGCTTTTATTTAAACTTGGCATCTACTTTCTAAGTTCAGAGTTACTAGCAAAACTAGGAAGAATGTTAAAGAGCAAGAAAGTGATTAACAGAAAAAATCAAAAGCTGCATTATATGAAAAGGAAAATAGGACAAAGAGAATGAATTACAAAGCGCTGATGTAGGTTGAAAAAATATTAGATGTGTGAAATTGTTTTCAACATATTTATACTTTCAAATATTTTTACAGTTTACTCATGATTTTTCCATAAAATTTTAACTTCATTTAGATTTATATCCGAAGCTCAGATGAATCAAGATGTTTACAAAGTGCAGAAACAGAACTAGCAGGTCTTTTCCCACCAATTGGATATCAGGTTATATTTAAACTTTATTGTGTTACTATCATTTGCATAGAATGAAACAAGCAACTCTATATTTGTTAAAAAAAGTAAAAAATTTTCTAACATTTTTACATGGGTTGGTCAGACATGAGCTTGCTAGCCCTAGATGCTGTGCAGGAGTCCTGCATTTTGGGGGAAAAAAATTATTATGCTATGTTTTGGAAGCAATTCACAAATAATTTTTTTTTACTTTATGGTTCTATAAATTAAATTCTTTAATTAATTGTCTAATTTAAGGTGTTCTATTGAGTGATAGAATATTAGTGATTTGCATAATAAAATAAAACATGTAAATCATGAAACATTGGCCTCTCAACAAATTAGATGTTTTGCCAAAAAAGTATTTTTTTGTTGTAGGGTGTTGCTCAAAAAACGTTTTTTTGGTAAAACCCTAGGACACCCCCTAATTATGTTCCTATTGATATACTAATATAGTCTGCAAAATATTTTAGGAATACTCTATTACTAAGTGATTCATCTGTATGGCCTTAAAAGATTCCATTGTTCTTTACTTAAAAAAAAAGGTTTTTAAAATTTTAACCTGTCATTCAAAAAAAAAAAGTGAAGTTTTATAAAAGTTTTAAAAATATTAATCATGTTTTATAAAAACAAGTCTAAAGAAATTCATTTAAAAAAACTGTACAAAATTAACATTTTTTATAATGTCAATAATCAATCCTTTTTATGCAATAAAATCTAATACAATATTTTTTTTATGAAATGGTTATCATTTTTTGAAAATTTTATGTAATTTTGCTTTATTTGAAACCTAACATACCATGAGTTATACTTATTAATAAGAAGACCCTATTAATTAGTAGACTTCTTCTTTTTTTTTCTATAGGAAGACCTCCTCTTTTTTCCATAGGAGAGCGCAGGGCTAAACTAATAAAAATTAATATTTTGATTGCATTCTTCTATAAAAAACTGGAAAATGGCAACTTATAATTAGTCTTATTGCTTAAAACTGCATTAATAATTTATTAAAAAATTTTTGGAGGGATTAATAACTTTAATTTTGTATTTATTTATTTCAGTCTTTTAATAATTTGTTTGATTTAATTGTCATTTTTTTCCAGGGGATTAAATGACTGGAAGCAGTTCTATTTTTTGAAATACATTGATCTCTGTATTATATTTTTTAATTGTTTAGGTTTGGAATAAAGATATTAATTGGCAACCTATACCTATTCATTCTGTTCCATTTGACAGTGATCCGGTATTCTTCTTATTTCACTTGTAATCATATAAAATCAAATCAGAGATAAACTTTTATTTTGCAATAGTACCACATTGCTGATTTTAAATAATATTGCTTTATTTTTTATTTAGATTTAATTCATTAAATTTACTTAAAACTAAAGGACTTAAATCAAAATATCGAATATTGTATATTAATATATTGTATATTAATATATTTTTCAGATAAGACCTGAAATTAAAGCAACTTCCAGAGTTATTGTTCATGTCAAATTACTATAGCTTCTTATCTTTTACTCATAACAAAGATATTATTATTATTACAAGACATGGTTGTATATAATTAAAAAATCCAAAAGGCTCAGAAATACCC
Source organism: Hydra vulgaris (assembly GCF_038396675.1). NCBI lineage: Eukaryota > Metazoa > Cnidaria > Hydrozoa > Anthoathecata > Hydridae > Hydra > Hydra vulgaris. The sequence continues at coordinate 75,016,745 of NC_088931.1, forward strand.
TAAATTACTTAAAGGGATCCCAAACCTCCGAGACATGTTGTGTTCATATTAAAGAGAATGATAAAAAAAAATGTTTGGGCAAAATATTTTTCATTAAAGCAAAAGAATAAATGCATACAAAAAAAAACTAACTTTTTTGTTTTAGTCAAAGCTCACCTTCTTTGTTTTGTTGTAGGCCAAATAGCCTTCATAATATTTGTCCCAATTTACAGACTTTACAGATAATTTATTTAAGCTCATTTTATTCTTAATTGTTTTAGTACATGATGTCTTTAATCAAAGTGATTTTGAACTAGTTGAATGTAATTTATTTCAACTTTTTATAAGTAATATTCTGTATTCAATTTTTAATTTTATAACTAATTTGTGTCAATGTTATTATAAACAATATTTTTAAACATCATAAAAGTTACATAAATGAAAAACTTGATTGTAAAAAACCAAACCAAAGAATTGCCTTTAAGTATTCAGTAAAATAAGAATACAATTTCAAATAAATTGATTTAATTTTTTTAATATTTCTATACACTTGTAATGTTATTATTTTTTTGATACATATTTTATTTCTAACTTTTTGCCGAATCAGGAAAATATTCTTTCGGTTGATTTTTAACTATTGACATGAAGTTTTGAGCTGTATGCTTACATAATACTTGAAGCGTTTTTACAATTTGATTTAACATTTTGTCGGATGATAACTACAAAATATTGGCTTCAAAATATTGTTGACACAATTTGATTACTCTACATCTTTGTGGGAATGCATAACTATCCTTTAGTTCAATCAAAATCATGATAAAAAAAAGATATGGTTGTAAATAGTAATTGTAAATAAATAATAGTAAATAGTATAATACCTATAAGAGGAAAAATAAGATTTAACAATTAAAAAAAAATCATTTGTGTTTTATTTATTAAAAATTGGCTCATTAGTTTTAATTTGCAGAACAGTTAAACTGCATTTTAATGTTATTATCTAAACAAGAATTTATTGAAAATGAGTTATTATCTAAACAAGAAGCCATGCAACTCAGCAATCTAAACAGGAAGCAGTCATGCAAGATGGAGTCATATTGCATAATTTCATTGTATAATTGAAATGATGTTGCAGTACACGGTTTATCAATTCAAGATCCTAATGTCAATGAAACATTCTAATGAAAACCTTTAATGATATTGTATCAATGTATTTTATTAACAACCTTATTTTGAGTTTTAAAATATTTTTATTTTAATGTTGATTTTATTTTGATTTCTTAATCTACAATTTCAAATGAATTCTTATTTTTAGTTTTCCTTAATACTTTAAGTAATACAAATGTATTGATAATTTAAGATACTATGTACAATTATACACTTTCAGAGTTATTTAGATGCAATTAAGATTTTATAAGGATTACCTAGTTTTTTTTTTGTTTTTTATTGGTGATTTCTGTAGTTCAAAATTTTTATTTTCCAATTTGTATGATGAAATTGCAAAGATAGCTAAAATAATTAAGTATTTTTAAAATGAAATTTATGAATTTTATTACTTTACAGTATTATAAAACTTGTATTAATTGCTGCTTTTAATTTTCTGCTTACACTGGATTTTTTTAAAAAAATCCAGTGTAAGCAGAAAGTTTCTGTTGATCAGCCCAGACCCCAACTTTATCTGATAAGCTGGTTTAGATTTAATCTTGTTTTACATTTTACATTATTTTTTGACTAGGATAATGAGTTGATGATTTCTTTTTTGCTTGTGCTTCCTTGGCAGTATTTATGTAACTATAGCATTAAAATTCAGTTTAATGGATATGAAGTTGACTGGTTGTAAGATTTGCCAAATTTTGTGGTAACCCCCTGGAAAGTTTTTCATCAATATCTAGTATCGACATTGCTATATTTTGCCCAGAAAAACGACCCTATTAATGCTTTTTAAAAGAGTATTTTATTATGGTTTTAAGTTGATTAGTGGCAATAAAGCAAATGCATATTTTATTGTTAGAGGTGCTAAGTACTATATTTTTGTTTGGGCCAGGTTTTTCTAATAATTTAAATCATTATAAATGCTAAAAATATGAAACAATAAACTTTTTAGAAACTAAAAAATCGTTTCTTTTACAAATACACATGGTCTTTGAGATTGGTAGAATTTTACCTCTTGCAAAATTTATTAGATCTACTCTCTCTCTAAGACTACACTACGGATCTCAGTGTTGATACCTATTGTCTTAAGATTCACAAAGACTTGAATAGTCACATGCTTGGAATACACTTACATATCAATTCACCTTTTTGTTGTGAAATCAGTTTTAAATCTTCTGACTGATCTTTTAAGTACATTTGCTCAGCACCTATTTACTCAATCACCATTTTTATTATGTTGTTCTTTTTAAGACTGCACTCATTTTTCCTATGTTGTTTTTTTTCTTTTTGATGTTGTTTCTTTTCTTTTTGATGTTGTTTATTTTCTTTTTAATGTTGATTTCAGTCAAGAAAATTGCATCTTGCAGAAAATATTGTAAAACAGGTTTATATCATTGCCATACTTTTCATCTAATAATCTGGCAAAAATGTAAACCTGGTCAACATAAATTTTTTGCTTACCCTTATCTTATTTGCCTGAGATGCTTTCTACAAGACAGTAGCCAGATGTAGTTAAGATATTCTCAGGATTAGTGTTTTTATTGAGACACCATCTCTAGCTTTTACCCAACCAAAAACCCCAAAGCAAAAGGAATTTTTTAATTTATTAATTCAATCTAATTCATAGATGAATCTTTGATTTATCTATAAATTTTGATTCATAGATGAATCTTTGATTTATCTATGAACTAAAATGAATATGATGAATCAAAGAATTCAGATGAATGAAAGTTCTTTATCAGAACGAAATCCAACAAAAAACTTTTTTATAATGCTTTAAATAATTTGTTAGAAAGTTTATCTGGAGTTTTACTAGTTTGACATAAAGGTTGTATTTATATGACTTTTTGTTGATAATAAAAAGTCATATAATTATAAAATTTGTAATCTTTATTTAGTGGAAATAGTCAATCAATAGAAGTATTTTCTAAAACAAAAATTATGAATGTTGCATTTACATTATTTTTATGAATTATGGATTATGCAGTTAAAGTTGTTTAATCAAAGTTATATGAAAATTTGTATTACAAAAGTTATATACAGTACTTGATGCTAAATTTGTTTACAAATAAATATTATAATAACATATAGAGGCAATTTCCACTTGCTAGAACCAATCAATGATATTATTTTTGGAATAATTTTTAAAAAGGAAAAATCTATACACAAGAAAGGTGTAAACAATCTTGTAAAAATTCTTAAAAGTTAAACAGTTTTCTCTCAGGAGTAATTTTTTATTTAAAATTAAATATATGAAATAAATATATTTTTAAAATATTCTACATTAATTATTTAAAGCTGTATTTTAAAAGTAACTTTAAGATCATTTTCCATGGCGTTTCCATGTTTTTTAATTATGTATGTATTATTATTTTTTATTATTTTATAATATGTTAATATTTTTTATTTCCACATTATTTTGTTTGGCAAGATCTTTTTTCCAGATTTTGCAAATCAGAATCTGTTGATTTTATAGATTAACAATTTTCATTTTTATATTTGAATTATTGATTTTAGAGGTTTATAAAGTAGGATTTTTGCAACAAGGTTTCATAGGAGATTCTACCCAGATATTTTCACTTTTTTTTCACTTTTTCAATTCAGGTTTTGCGACCAGATGAGACTAATTGTCCTCGTCTTAAAGAAATATTGCATCAATTGACATTAAAACCTGAATATGTTAAAAAGGAACATGATAACCAGGTTATTTATATTACTATGTTCATGTTAGTGAGTAATTCATTTGATTAATTATATAAATTTTTTCCTAATTTCTTTAGAATTTTCTTAAAGTTTTAAGTGATTACACTGGAATGAAAGTTGATTTTACAAATATTTGGATAATTGATGATGTCTTTAAATGTGAAGTATTAAGAAATTATTTTAATTTTTACTATAAAAAATAGAATTTTTGAAAAAGATTTCATTTAAATTATGAAAATCATTTGCTCTAAAGTATTAAGGCAAAATAAATTCCAACAACTTTTTTAAAATTTTCTTTTTTCTACTTTTTTTTCTGAACATATATTTAAAAAAAAAATCAGTAATCAACTAGTCATTATGGAAATAATAAATATTTAACCAAAGCTGTTAAAAAGTTAATTGTGCAAGCAGCTGATAACCAAAAGTCTGTGCAACAAATTTCAATTTTAATGAGCACTTCATGATCTGGCTGGCTCGCTATATATTTAATGTTTTTTAAAGATGGAATCATTTCAAAGTATTGCCGAAGTCAGGAAAACTGAAATCAACAACATCTTACAAAGATAATGTTGTAGTGAGATAGTCAAAAGCAGATCCTCACAAGAAAAAGAAGTTTGTAGTGAAGTTGTTGTATTATTGTGAACAAAAATATTTTTCAATTTTTTGACCATTGTCTTGTTAAAAGACAATATTGTTTCTGCAAATAATCATAGCACATGACTGAAATTTGCTAGAAAACACATTCAAACTGGACAGCACAGCAGAAGATGTTTGGCTCTGTTTGTATTAATTATGTTTATTATTCAGTAGGTTACCAAAATGTTGTTAAGTGCCAAGTTTTTGTAGTAAAGCATAGTGGTGGCTTACTAATTCTTTGGTCATGTTTAATCCATGATAAAGTTGTTCCCATTTATCGAGTTCAAGGTATTATGTACAAAAGCATTTATAAAGAAATAATCAATGGCACAATGCTGTCACTTCCAAAAAATAAAATGTTGTGTGGTTGGTCAACATGACAACAATCTGTAAGGCTCATCTAAACTAGTCACATAATTTCCTTCCAAAAGAAAGGTTGACTCTTAGAAAAGCCACCATGATTTCTAAACTTAAACCCAATTGAATGTCTTTGGGAGCACATTGAGAGGAAATTTAGGTCACAAGCCAGCTAATCAATAAGATTTGTTTGGGTTGATTTAAATGCGCTTAGGAGACATTATGTAACAGATTTTAAAATAATATTAATATGTAACAGAAATCATAAAAAAAAATTAAAGTTATAAATTTTGTTTTTAATTGACATAAATAGATTGTCTAATAACTTTTGAGCCAATCATTTTCATTCTTTTAATAAAATTTTAAGTAATTAAACTTATAAAGTGATTTTAACTTTTTTGTAAATATATTATTATTTAACATAGTTATAATTAATTTCATTTTAAAAAAATCAACTTTATGAAAAAAACTAGGAAAAAGCTTTTCAATTACTTTTAAACACTGCTGAATTTATTAGGCAGCTCAAGGTTTTAGTCCACCAAAATGGTACAAAGATATAGAGATGCAACTTCTTGATATAGGTTCATGGGTGTTTTTGTATCAATATAAGAACGCTGATGACGAGCTAGGAAGATTATTGGGAGGTATCCTATACTAAATTGTAAATCAGTTACTATATCATACTTGTTCCTGTTTTAAATAAATTTAGTATTTCTTTAGGCACACTTCTGGACTGGATAAATACTAATATGAGAAATTTTAAAACTAAAAGATCTTATGATAAGTTGTACAAGCTTTCAATTTTTTCAGGGGTAAGATTAAATGGTTGCATTTACAAGGGTAAGATTAAATGGTTATATTAGGCCGGGTAAATAAAAAAAAGCAATTGCTCACCAGCAATTGTTTTGAGTAAAAGTAAAAACTGAAAAGCAAATGCTCATAACAAAAGCAATTGCTTCTGCTTAGGAGTCAATGCTTTATGCCGCTACCAAGAGAAATGTTTGTTTTTATTTTTTCATTTAAAAATGGCTGCTTCTAATATAAATCAGACTTATAATAATAATAACTAAAATGAAAATAATGATAAAAAATGTGACGATGAAATATATACGCTAGTGCATATATGGTTATTTATATATATATATATATATATATATATATATATATATATATATATATATATATATATATCTTGAGCAATGCAATAGCAATAATTGTGAACATAGTTTAAAGAAAAACACGATATTTTTTAATCTTTGCATGTTTCGTAGTTGACATACTACATTTTCAAAAAATAAATTTACAAATTTAAAACTCTAGATATAAATATAAAATAAAAAATTTAAAGACATTTCAGAGAAATATTAACAGACAAATAGTATTGTTATAAACCAATAAAAATTATAATACAAATTATAATACCGTAAATAGCAAAAAAATAAAAATAAAATTATAAGTAAACCAAAAAAAAAAAAAAAACTAAATAGACAAATTCATATTATAATGAACAGTTTATTTAAAGATGGGTTTTCCCATGTTATATATAGTGCTTCTTTAATTTTCAATTTGTTTTTGTTAGAAGTAGTATCCAAAATTTTAAAACAATTATATTTACTTTTATTTTTACAACTAACAGATGACATTAAATGCTTATAAACATTAGATTGTTTGTCACTTGTAAGATGCTCATGAATCTGTGTTGTTAAGTGTCTGGAGGTTTCTCCAATATAACTGGCATTACATCCAGCTCAAGCAAATTTGTAAACAATATTGGATTTGAGCAGCTTAGGAAGTGGATCTTTTATACATAAATTGTTTTGTAATTTGTTGGTAGTGAAAATTAAATTAATTATAACATCTTTGCAATATTTTTGTAAAAGACCAATATATGTTTTTTTTGTGATGAAATGATGTGGAAAGTGAAACAGACTTATTGATAAGAACGTCTAAAAATGCAATTTGATTATCTTGTTCTTTTTCCATCGTAAATTTTAAGTTTTTATGTTGAATATTAAGATGTGTAAAAAATTCTTGAGCTTCAAACTCTGAATTAAAAATAGCGATAATATCATATACATAACATTTATAGAAAATCGGTACGGAGGAAGAGCAATTACTAACCCATTTTTGTTCGTGAAACCCAATGAAAATATTAGCTTAAATTGGCGCTTTAAAAAACAAAAAACAAAAAAACAACAAACAATAAAAAAAAAAAGCAATTGCTCACAAGCAATTGTTTTGAGTAAAAGTAAAAGCTGAAAAGCAAATGCTCATAACAAAATCAATTGCTTCCGCTTAGGAGACAATGCTTTATGCCGCTACAAAGAAAATTGTTTGTCTTTATTTTATCATTTAAAAATGGCTGCTTTTAGTATAAATCAGATTGATAATAATAATAACTAAAATGAAAATAATGATAAAAATGCAAAGATAAAATATATACGCTAGTGCATATATGGTATTTATATATATATATATAAATATATGTATATATTTAACTATATATATGCACATATATATATATATATATATATATATATATATATATATATATATACAGTGGGTGGCCATTGAAATAGGGCCATTGAGTTTTCTACACATTTTTATAAAATTTTATCCATAATGTAAAAAAAATAAAGGTTTACGGTAAAAAATAATTAAAAATTTAAAGAATAATTGTTTATTATCAAATATAAATATAAAAACAAACGAATTTTTTTTTTATATATAAAAATGTTGTCAATATTTTGTAAATCCACCCTTTGCTGCTATAACAGCTTCTACTACCAATTCTTTTATGTGAGGGTTTCGATGCCAACCTTCCATTAGTTTTTCAATAAGCTGGGTTTTATTTGTCACCAGTTCTTTTAAAGAAACCTCCCCTTTTAATAGCTCCCACAGTTTTTCTATAGGATTAAGATCCAGGGAATTTCCTGGCCAATCGAGCAGTGGTATTTTTTTCTCTCCAAGAAACTTTTTAATGGATTTTGCCATATGGCATGGGGCAGAATCTTGCATAAATATAAATTCGCCATCTGGAAACCATTCCGAGACTTGAGGAATGAGCTTTTGCTCCAAAACTTCTTTGTATTGGCATTGCCTCATTGTCCCTTGGACTATGTAAAGCCTTCCCGTACCCTTACCACATATAACGGACCACACCATAATTGACGATGGATATTTTACTGTCTTGATAATGCAGTCTGGATTAAATTTTCCACCCACCCTTCGTCGCACAAATGAGGCTTTGTCGTCCAAGATCTGAAACGTGGATTCATCAGAAAAGCACACCTGAAAACAAATGTTTCAAAAAATGTTAGTCTTTCATTAATCTAAAGAAAATCGAGAAATAAAGCAGAAAACAACATGTTTAAGAAATAAATACCTTTCTCCAATCATCTGTTGTCATATTTCGGTGTTTTATAGCCCATTTCAGTCTTTTATCCTTCATGGCAGGCGTTAATTTTGGTTTTCTTGCAGGACGGTTTGGTTTTTTCCTTTACAGTTTTTACGGAGTGTGGATATAGGGTTTTTGCCATTTTTTATTTTTGATGCTACTCTTTGCACAGTCTGCCTAGAAACGCCAATTCTTCTTGAAATTTCTCGTTGAGAATAGTTAGTGTTGCTTAAAAGTGACATTATTTCACTTTTTTTTACAAACATTCACATCTTTTTTTTTACCCATTGTCAGAAACTTTAAAAAAATATGTAAAAGAAAATTAAAAAAGGTTGAAATAATGTATATTTTTGGAAAAACTACTTTCAAAGAAGCCTTTCACTTAATAAAACACTTAAAGAATTAAAATTTTGAAAAGTAGTCGGTTAAAAATAACGTTTGAAGAAAGATCCTTAACACACACACAACGAGCTTCGGCACTCTACAAATGGTAACTGAACACAATTTCACGATTTTACTTGTCAAAACATGCAAAATACAGTGTTGCTAGCAACAAAATAGTGTTGCCTACACAATAATTTGTAATAATGTTGTAAATAGTTATGAAAAATTGTGAATTTTACGTTTGAAAGGTGAATTAATGCTGACAATATAACATATAACGTGATGGCCCTATTTCAATGGCTACCCACTGTATATATATATATATATATATATATATATATATATATATATATATATATATATATATATATATATATATATAAATAAATATCGGAGCCGGAACCAGCTTTTTTTGGCCTTTGAAATAGCTAACTTCTAGACATGGAGCAAACTCCAAACATTTATATGTTTATACTTATGTCAAATAAGGATGCATTGCGATTATTGAAGGCTGGGACCAAAAAATCCCCAAATTTTGTGCCCACCCTGCCCCAAACGAGAGAGCAACAAGTTGATGAAATATTTTTTGTACTGTTTTTAACTAGACTAATATTCATCGATAAATTTTAAATTTCATAGTAAAATATTTTAGTTTTCAAAAATTATGACCATATAAAGTTTAAACCCCCCTCAATTTGAGGGGGTTATAAGTTTTATATGGTCATTATTTTTGAACGCTGAAAGATAATACTATGAAACTTAAAATTTTATCGATGAATATAAGCTCTGTATATATATATCGTCAAAAAAATAGTAAAATAAAGTAATAAACTGATAAAATGAATGTCTAATTATCAAAAAGTAAAACAAAAAGCAACTATTAGAGGTGCTCGTAAAATTTGAAGCATTTGTTCGTCGCTTTTTTTATTCATTTTTCTTTTATATGAGTAATTGCTGAGAGTAAAAGCTTTCACGCAAAAAAAAGCAATTGTTTAAAATTTTTATTCATGTAATTTGAGCAATTACTCCAAAAATTCGGAGTAAAAGCAATTGTTCATTTTTATTCACCCGGTCTATTTTCAGTGGTAAGAATAAATGGTTATATTTTCAATATATAATTGTCATATATTTGTATAATAAATAAATTAATACATGGCTTCAGCATGATACATCAATACTAGCATTAGCAGCTACATTGGATTTGGAAATAACAGTACCAACATTCGCATCTTGTTTTATGATTGAAATGTACGAAGATAACAACCGGTATCGAATGTTGTTTTTTAAGTTGTGTTTTTTCTGCAAATAAACAAAACATTGTGATATATGTATATATATATATAGTTTTTCATTAGAAATTTTTTGGTTGAAATGCATTTTCGAAATGATACATCTGGAAATACCTTTCCCTTCAAACTTAAAGATTGTGATATTTCTTGCCCTCTTGAACAATTTTTGAGGTCAGTGTTATGAACAATTTTTAATGTCAGTGTTATGAATATTTTTTGAGGTCAGAGTTTTGAACAAATTTTGAGATCAGCGATTTTATTCAATGTTTGAGATCACAAGAAGTTTAATAAATTGTATTAATAAAATATATTTTTGTAAAATTTTGAACAAATTTGTAAATTTATTTCATACCATTTTAATTTGTTTTAAAAACATTTGGTTAAAGATTTTTAATCTTTTTGCCTACGAAAGGGTATAATTATAAATTGGTTTTATTCTTTATTTTAAATCTATTTAGACTTACAAGCCGACGCACAACAACAAAACAAGATTGTTTTCCTCATAAAATATTTTTCTTGACACAGCTACGTAAGTTATTTATTTGTTAAAAGAAAATTATCTTTTACGTTGTTAATTTGTAAATAAATTTAAATTAATTTTAAAAGATATTTTAAATATTTTTATATTCTTTCAAAATGTTCATTTTATCAATTGTTTTTTTAGAATTAAAAATTGGGTTCCTTGTATTTATGATATTGACCTTGTTACTAATGGTAACGCTGATTGTCATAATTATTCGTAGGAAAAAGGTTTTAAATCGGTTAAAGTTTTATAACTCCTCGCTAAAAAATAGTGAACTCGGACAACTATTAGCTGAATAAAATAGTAAACTCGGACAATTATTAGCCATCATAATCCGCAAGAAAGATTTTTTTCATATATATATGCACCCTAATATAATTTCAGTATTTATATTTATTGTTAACTTTTAACTGTTTCTTAACTAGTCAAACTTTGTTATTTATCAATTTTGTGTTATTCTTTATCAATTGAATGATATTAGCTATTTGTTGCATCCCTAACATATATATATATATATATATATATATATATATATATATATATATATATATATATATATATATATATATATATATATATATATATATATATATATATATATATATATATATATATATATATATATATATATATATATATATATATATATATATATATATATATATATATATATATATATATATATATATATATATATATATATATATATATATATATATATATATATATATATAGATAGAGTGCTGTGAAAAAGTGATTATAAGAGTATTTTTTTTAAGGTTTTTTTCTATTTTCTTGTAGCGTTACAAATAAAAACGACTGAAAACAATTGATTTGGATTATTTTTTTTATTGCAACTGTTCATACAATTTAAAATTACACAGTTTATTAATACTTTGTCTTCCCACCCCTTGATTTGATGACAGACTTGATCCTACGGGGCATAGAGCTAATCAAGTTCTGAACAGTAGCTGGTGAAATATCATTCCATATGTTCTGTAAATGGGCCCAAAGTGCATCCTTATTGCAAGGGTTTGCTCCTTGCAAGTGTTTAAACATTATTTCCCACAGGTGCTCTATGGGGTTGAGGTCTGGACTCTGGGCTGGCCAGTTCAGTACCCGTATATCATGATCCTCCAGATATGCAGTCACAAGCCTTGCTTTATGGCAAGGAGCATTGTCCTGTTGGAACAGGAACTCTTCTCCATTGCCAAAAAGCAAATTGGCTGATGGCAGCATACAGTTCTCGAGGACCCTGACATACTGGTGTTGATTCATGGTATCCTCACACCTGTACAACTGGCCAACCCCTGCCCAGGACATGCAACCCCAAACCATTATGGAACCTCCCCCGTACTTAACTGTTGGAACAATGCACTGTGGGATGAACTTTTCCCCGGCTTTCCTTCTTACATAAGCCCTTTTAGCCCCACAAAACATCTGGAATGAGCTTTCATCGCTCCACAACACCCTTTTCCACTCCTCAACACCCCAGTCCTTATGTCGTCGCGCAAAATCCAATCGAGCTTTCTTGTGGGCAACAGTCAAAAGAGGTTTCTTGGCCGCTACACAACCTTGTAGACCGGCCTTCAGGAGTCTCCTTCTGACTGTGCTTGTAGATATGTCCACTGCCGACTGTTTCCTGATGTCCGATGAAGTCATTCGACGATTTTTCATACTCATACGAACTAACATCCGATCCTCTCTGACCGTGGTCTTCTTTGGCCGGCCGTCCTTGGGAAGATCGCGTACGGAGTTGGTTGCGGCATGCTACCTCACAATTCCAAATACAGTCAGGTAGTGGATTTTCATTATTTGTGCCACCTTCCGATACGAATATCCCTCCTTAACCTTCGCCAACACCTCACATCTCTGTTCCATCGTCAACTTTCTATACGGAGTCATGTCTGAAAAATGTAAACAAAATTTTTAAATAATATAAAATGATAAAAAGAAGTAATAAATATTAAAAGTGCAATAGTATAAATATAAAATACATAATAAATCATGTTATTACAATTGTTATTTCTACAGAATATGACAATTTTTAAATTTTATTGACCAAAAATTCCAATTTTGTTGCATGATATTAAAAAACAATTTTATGGGCTAAAAAAACCAAAATTTCATGCTTTCCACATAAATCCATAAGTAAAATACAATAAAACTGCATAAAATGTCATTAAATTACAATTACTAAACTAAACAATAGATAAATAAATAAATTTTAAACAATAGATAAATAAATAAATAAATTTTAACATACCTGCTAAATCGCCAAAAATTGAAAATTCACTAATCGCCACGAGAAAACCCGATAAAAATGGATAAATATTATTAAAATAACACAAAATGTGTTTAAAAACAAAGTCAGCTGCTGAAGCAACCATTGAAATAAATAGTTATGAAGTATTCGCCAGATGGCAGGACCCTATGGCGTTTAAAATGCACTGTAAGCTTGTTTTCGACGCTGTTATAATGACTTTAGCACAGCACAGTATATATATATATATATATATATATATATATATATATATATATATATATATATATATATATATATATATATATATATATATATATATATATATATAAATATATATATATATATATGTATATATATGTATATATATATATGTATATATATGTATATATATATATATATGTATATATATATATATATATATATATATATATATATATATAATGTATATATATGCATATATATATATATATATAAATATATATATATATATATATATATGTATATATATGTATATATATATATGTATATATATGTATATATATATATATGTATATATATATATATATATATATAATGTATATATATGTATATATATATATAATGTATATATATGTATATATATATATATATAAATATATATATATATATATACATATATATATATATATATATATACTATATATATATATATATATATATATATATATATATATATATATATATATATATATATATATATATATATATATATATATATATATATATATATATATATATATATATATATATATACATTAGGGTGTTTCAAAAAAAAGGCATGTCTGAAAAAATAGAGCCCTAGCTAATCATCTTGCAGTTTTGGTAAGAATTGAAGGGAAAACAGAACTACTTGGCATTCCTCTTATAGAGTCTAGTTCATGGGTTAATCAAAGCAAGCCATTTTTAAACAAAATAGATTTTTAAGAGCTTGGCAAGATAAATATTTTATACAATAATACACCTAATAATAATGCATAATATATAACCAAACAAATGTAATGCATAATCAAACTGTCGCTAGTTAATCATATAACCAAACACACTGTCACGAGTCACATAAATCACATAATGCTTCACCAGTATTGACAGAAATTAACATCAGTCTGAATGAGCCTAAGTTGTACATTTTAAACATTGACTCTACTTTAATACTTTGGCAGCCATACTCCATAATCCATTACAAGAACATTCACAGTTTTCAACACTTAAACTTTTAACTCTTTATTTACCCTTTCCTAATGCCCATTTATTTTCTATTTTTTGTTGTTTTGACTTTTTTGATTTTTCAGAGGATTTAAATAGTGATTTTTTATCAAATAGTGATGTTGTTATTATCTGTGATTCTTCTCTTTTTCTTGGTAATAAAGTGATCTTTGTAATAGCTAAAATATTAGAAAAGCAGGGTATTACTATATTTAAATCAATATTTTCTGAACATCCTGACAACCAAGGTAAAAAGGTGCTTGAATAAACTTGTAAATCAATTTTATCAGGTTTATGTAAGTTGGCATTAGAGCTTTTGTCATTACTAAACTTAATGACTGGAATTATATCACGACACAAAAGATAAATTCCAGATGTACAAAAGCCAGAACAGGTAACTTCTATTGAGATAACTTTATGATATGCTTTAGAAAATATACCTCTAAGTTGATAATTTGTTATTTTCGTCCAAGATGCTCATGTAACCATGATCCACATTATATATCATAAAAAAGTTTTAAGCGGTTTAAAACAACAGTTGTCGTCACACCTCGTTCAACACTAGTTACAGAAGAAACACAACGTTTTCCTATTATTGTTATAAATTTAACAGATTTATGAACAGTTGTTATGCCTGATTCATGACGGGTTAAAATTTGATGAGGTTCAAACTTGTACTTTTTTATAACAACTTCTATATTATTGAAATAAATGTTCAAAGAACTGCTGTTTAAACCTTAAATACGATTTAAAGACAACCCTTAAGGTATTCTATTTAAAAGGTCTGTATGTCTCTTTAAAAACACACTTATAATCTTTAAAAATCTCTTCCTGAAACACCATTATACTTATGAATGGATGAACTATTTTTGTATTTTTCAACATACTGGCAACTCGTTGAATGTCACTTATAGGCAATCAATTTCTTTTATGTAGTTAACTAATTGATTTTCAGTATCATCTGGCAATAATTAAATAAACCAAGTGATTTTTAATGCATAATAATAGTCTAAATTCTTTAATTTTCTTTAAATCCTCCTGTGTAAAGCATCTTTATTTACGATAAATGTCAAAGCTGCTATTCTCAATAAGATTTCTTTTAATTTTAATATAACATGCTCTGCTCAGTAAAGTTGCCACATTTAGTTTTTCTCGTATAGTTTCTAACCATATTTAACTTTTTAAATAAACATGGTTGATATCGGCAAAACAAAAAAATCAAAACTTCTCGTTTTGCCCCGCAACGACTTACATCGAAATTGTGTAATTTTCGGCCAGTTTTGTCATAGAAATAAAATATTAATATATGAAAATGAAAGAGCAATGCCTAAAGATGATAATAAAACACTAACTTTGAATATAACATTTTTTCCACAACATAAGATAAAAAACACTGAGAAAAATTAATCTTTTAATAAAGTGCTCAACTTTTTCAATCAAAGACATAGTATAACTTTTTTCATCTAGTATAGGTATATTTTTCAAAGAGTAAGTTATTAGTTTCCATATTTACACGGAATGTTAAAATACAATTAAAAGTGCTCAACAAATTTTAATAAGGAGTCTAATATATATATTTAAACAATTTTAAAATGTATTCTACAAAATAGAGTGCTCAATGTTCTTTGAAAAATATACCTATATTAGATGAAAAAAGTTATACTATTTCTTTGAATGAAAAAGTTGAGCATTTTATTAAAAGAATTCGTTGAAAAGCCCATTTTTTCTTAAAACCAAATACAAACACATATGATGTATTTAATATTAACCAAGATAATGATAATTATGGATTTAAAACAAAAAATACCCCACCTTTTATACCTGATTTAGAAAATTTTGAAAATGACATACTACATTTAATTAAAACAATAAAGTTTCGCCCTATAAAAAAATGAATTTCAAACAGAATTAAAGTTAGATGTTAAAAAAATTAAATCAAACCCCAATATTTTGGTTTTTGCTGATAAAACAAATAACATTTACCAACTCACAACAGAAAACTATGAAAAAATTTTACGCGACAATATTACTAGTTCTTATGAAAAAGCCCCTAAAAATTTGGAAAACGCAATTAATTTAGAAGCGTAAAGTATTGCTAAAAAAATAAACCTTGATAACCGAATCGAATCAACTGTCCCTGCCCAGGCCTTCGTAACACTAAAAGACCATAAACCAAATTTTCAAAATAAACTTGCTTGTAGGTTATTGGTTCCATCAAAAAGTGAGATTGGACATGTAAGCAAAATTAAATTGGACAAAATTAATAATATTCTTAGAAATAAATTAAATTTGCAAAAATGGAAAAATACCATTGATATTATAAATTGGTTCTCCATAATCGAAAGTAAAAATGACTGTACATTTATTCAATTTGATATTAATGATTTTTACCCTTCAATAACTTCAAATACTTTAGATAAAACGATTGAATTTGCAAAAAGCCACACAGTTATTCCTAAAGAAACAATCCGTATAATAAAACATTGTAGAAAAACCTTACTTTATTTTAATAAGAAAACTTGGAAAAAGAAAAACATACATGACTGCTTTGATGTAACAATGGGCAGTTATGACGGAGCAGAGAATTGTGAATTTGTTGGACTATACATATTAGATTTATTAAGTAAAATAATCAATATAAATGATTTAGGCCTTTATCGCGACAATGGTTTAATAGTAATGCGTAAAAAATCTGGTCCACAGCTCGATAAAATTAGAAAAGATATTATAAAAATTCTTAAAAATATTGGCTTTCAAATCGAAACAAACATAAATTTAAAAAATTGTGAACTTTCTTGATGTCACATTTAACCTCTCTAAAAATAAATATAAGCCTTTCAAAAAACCAAACGATGAATTGTTGTATATTAATATTAACTCAAATCATCCAACCCAAATTCTAAAAGAAACCCCGATTTCAAATAATAACAGGCTAAACCAAAACTCATCCAATGAAAATGTATTCAATTCCTCTAAACGAATATTTGAAGATGCTCTTAAAAAAAGTGATTTAGAAAATTTTGAACTAAAATTTTACCCGAAGAAAAAGAATACAAAAAAGCGAAATAAAACTAGAAATGTAATTTCATTCAACCCCCCATATAGCAAAAATGTTTCCACTAACATAGGAAAAGCGTTTTTCTAAAATTGGTCGATAAGGATTTCCCGCCCTCTAATTAATTACATAAAATTTTTAATCGAAATACAATTAAAGTTAGCTACAGTTGTACAAAAAATATGGAAAAAATTATAAAAAGTCACAATAATGCTTTGTTAAACAAAAAAAAAATCCGAAATGAAAAAACTACAGAAAATTGTAATTGTAAACAAAAAAACAATTGTTCAATGAGTGAAAGTTGTTTATAAAAAAATGTGGTACATAGTTGTGTTGTTTCCTCCAAGATTGTGCCTGATAAACAATATATTGGCATAACAGAGAGTGAATGGAAAAAATGTTTTGCCAATCATAAGCAATCTTTCAAAAATAAAAGTATTCAAAAGACACCATGCTATCAAAATATATATGGGAATTAAAAGATAAAAATATTGATGATTTTATACTGAATTGGTCCATCCTTAAAACAGCGCCTGCATTTAACAATATTTCCAAAAAATGTATACTATGCCTTCAAGAAAAATTTGAAATAATTACACACGCAAACCAAGAATGTTTATTAAACAAAAAATCGGAATTAGTTTCTAAATGCAGGCACGAAAATAAGTTTCTCCTTAAAAACTATAAAAATAAATGAGCTAAAAAATATTTTTCTAAAAAAGCATAAGTAATCATTTCCAAAGAATTCTTTTAATAATAGTGTTAGCAAATTCCACAAATGTGTGAAAATTTACAGTAGTTAAGACATTTGCGACTTCCTATATATGTAAATATATATATATATATATATATATATATATATATATATATGTATATATATATATATATATATATATATATATATATATATATATATATATATATATATATTTAGGGTTTGCATAATCTAACCCTAAATATATATGTATGTATATATGTATAAATATGTTTGTATATATATATATATATATATATATATATATATATATATATATATATATATAAATATATGTAATATATATATATACTATATATAATATATATATATATAATATATATATATATATATATATATATATGTATATATATATATGTATATATACATATAACTACATATATATATTTAGGGTTTGCATAATCTAGCCCTAAATATATATATATATGTATAAATATATGTATAAATTAGTAAAAAACACTTATCTAACTTTTTTCTTCAACTTTAAGTTTTACCATTGCTGGATCATCAGGAAGAGTTACTAACTCTCAAAAAAAAAATTCAATTTATAGAAAAAAATAATTTACAGGAAGTTATAAATTATTATAACTAAAAATAAAGATAGAACAAATTTTTAATTACTATATTTTTTTGGTTTACGGGAAGTTTTAGAAAGTACGTATTAAATAAATTTCTTTGGAATGGGGATAATTTAATTTGGTCATTTGTTTTTATAATTTTTTAAGAGGTATTTATTTTCGTGTCTACATTTAGAAATTAATTCAGATTTTTTATTTAATAAATTTTCCTGATTTAAATGAGTAATTATTTTAAATTTTTCTTGCAAACATAGCATACATTTTTTGTAAATGTTATTATAGGCAAGGGCAAATTTTAGAATAGACCATTGTAAGTAAAAATTTTTAATTTTTTCTTTTAAATCCCAAATATATTTTGACAGCATAGTCCTTTTTGAATATTTTTTGTGTTTAAACGATTGTTTGTGGTTGGCATAACGTTTTTTCCTTTGCCCTCGGTTAAGCCAATATATTTTTTATCAGGGCAAATATGTTTAAACTTACTCACAAATAATTTCAGCGCCATTGAACCACTCTTTCCTTGCCCTCAAAGCACATGTTTGGAAAAAAAAGGGACCCAAAAATGACCAAAAACGGATTACTTTAAATGTCTTGGGGGCAAGGTTAGCATAAATATTTATGATAAATTTTTTTTTTAGGGTTTAGATAAATATCTGTATTTTTGATTAAAAAAGTATGGTTATTTTCTTTCTTCTCAAAAATAAGTATAATTTACATTTTAAATCGGCTAAAAAACGTGGTGCGGCGTTGTTTTTATAACCTTTTCAACAGTTAAATTCAAACTTTGTTATTTAAATTCATAATACAGTTTGCAAATGTATATATTTAAAATAAGAATAGAAAAACTTGTTTAATGTATGTTTAATACCATTACCAAACAAAAGAATATGTTCTTAACTTATAACTACAATATTTTCAATTTTATAAGAAGCGATATGAAACAAAAATTAAGATAAAATGTGTTATATATATATCATTAAACAAGTGAAATAAAACTATATAAAATATAGTAAATATTTAAATAATATAATAAGTATTTTTCCGGCTTTTATAATATTTACAATTATATTCTTGGTTATTTAAATTAATGATAATGATAAATACTAAACTTTCCGAAAAATATGTATAAAGGAAACGAAAAGTGCATGTTTGAAAACAAATTTAAGTTAATTTCTAATAAAAAAAAAGTAATTGTTTATTATTAAAGCAGCTAAACCAGAAGTTACAGGTATTTTCTAGTTTGTAAGAAACTTGAACAACTTAATGTATACTATGTATTTAAGATAGAGAGTGATCTAAATTATCTCAATAAAACATAATGAACAAAAACAAATATGCATTTGGATATTCAACTTCCAACAGGCATGGATATTCTACAACATCTACCTGCAATTTATACTGTCTAAAACCACAAAAAAAATCAATTTGGTTACATGCTCGCTTCGTAAAAATTTTGAAAGATGTGAAAATTTGGATTGTAGCTGTGTTTTAGCTAAGGTTAAGAAACCCTGGATAAAAGCAGGGTTTGAAGTTGTTAGCGACACTCAACTATTAAAAAATCTTATTAAAGCAGTATTCTAATTTTAAAAAAAAACGAAAAAAAAAAGCTCCTAAAGATTTAACAAATCAGAAAAACTTTGAGAATTACTTAAAAAAGGTTTTTTGGGTAGGCAAGCCAAATTCGAAGAACATTATTAGGACCGACAAAAAAAGATCTGACAAGGGTAAACTCGAAGACTTTAAGTTTTCGGAAGACCATGAAAGACAAAGAAGTTTATTCTTGGGACAGAAGATAAGAAATTTTGTAGAAAGGTAAAACTTAAAAATTTAAAGTATTAAGTTATATTTTTCTTATAAATTATTTTGTTATAATTAGTATTATTTTATGCTTGTAGACAGCAGAGAGTAACAGAAAGAAAAATAGAACGAAGGATGTGCGATCAACAAAATCTAATTATGAAATTGAACTCAATTCTGATTTGAGTTCTGATTCATCTTATGATTCTGATTTTGAGCCTAATAACTATTATCAAAAAGAACCATCTCAATCTAGCTGTACAGTAATTGCAGAAATTCAAATATATGTGTATACTGGGAACGTTGCCCTAATGGATACGTTAAGTGATGTTTCGCCAAATATTTTGCAAAGAGTGACAAGTGTCATTTTAACTGAAGCTGGTGTTGAACTTACAGATATACATTGCAGTAAATCAACAGCCTTTAGAAAGATGAAATTAGCAAATGAAAATATGTCAACCTTAGCAAAAGAGGATGTAAAAAATGCAAAAGAAACTTCTCCTTATACATGTGTTATACGTTTTGGTGGAAAAACTTTTTATGAAATTAATGCAGAAAAAAAGTTCAAGATTGAAAGGCTGGCAATTCTTATGAACATTGAGGTGAGGATCTGGTGAGGATCAATATGCAAGTAATATGAACCTATTAAAGGAATAAAAACTTGAACCAAAAGTAGGAAGTCTTTGTTTTGATACAACTGCAAGCAATACCGAGATCAAAAATGGTTCAATCATAAAGATATCCAACAGTTTATGTACATATCTTTTAAAACTAGCATGCAGGCATCACATAACAGAATTAAGAATAGTGCCTTTTTGGAAACATACAATAAATGAGTTGACTACAGGACCAGAAAACTTATTATTTCAAAAATTTAAGAGCCTATTTAAACATCCTAATTTTAGTTATGCCCCAAGCGATCTGTGCAAGTTTTACTGGAAGGAGGTGAGTGGTAGTATGAGTGAAAAGGCTGCTGAAGATTATTTTGAACTTTTGCAAAGCATATATAGAAAGAAAGGGGAAAGCAGGAGAAGATAAACGTGAAGACAGAAGAGATCTGGCTGAATTAGTTGTGACTTATCTATCACCTTCTGTTTATAAAATTAGGAAAACTGGAGCTATCCATTATGCCCGGTTTCTTGGTAAAGCAATATACTATCTGAAAATGTAACTTTTATTTTCTCAACTTTACTTTGTTCAAAAAAATAATAATCTCATAAAAGAAATCAAGCTTATCGCAGAGTTTGTCGTCTGTTTTTATGCCAAATGGTATTTAGAATCGAGTAATGTATCAAAGGTTCTTAACTTAGATATTAAAGCTATACATCAGATCCATCAATTTAGAAATATTTATTGGAATCCAAAAGCAGATGATGCAGTGCTTGATTCGCTTTACAAGCACACTTGGTATTAGACTCAACTATGATTCCACTAGGCCCTATTAGATGAGGATTTGCCTTCGCATAAAAAACGAAAAATTGCAGCTGCAATTCTTTCATTTAAAGCACCTAATATTGAACACTTTAAAAATGAAAACAAAAAAAAGAAAGACATTAGAAAGAAGATAAAAAAAAAAAATGAAAGATCCACCAAGCTTTACCCGTTTGGTAGATGAATTTTCTTACCTTATGTATAGTTTTAGTGGTTTAACTGAAGAAAGAATAAAAGACTGGCTTTCTCTTCCACCGCAATACTGGCATACACAGTCTTCGTTTAAAATTTTTGAAAATTATGGCAATAGCCTTTTGTTGTCAATGACCATTCGGAAAGAGCCGTCGGCATGATGCAGCAATATGTCCATCGTTACAACAACAAAGAGGAAAAACAGAACAGATTAATGTTGACAGAGTTCACTCTGCTTTCAGGATTTTGGGCAAAAGCTCCACCAGCCTTACCAAAAAAAGATTATCTGATAGTCTTTTCTCCTTAGCGAAGAAAAAAAACACGAACAAAAAAAAAAAGATTAATTAGATAAAATATAGAAGAAACTTCTACGAAATCTTTTTAAGTATTTAAAAATTGTTTTTTTCATTTAATAAATAATATTGAATCGTGATATGCAAAAACCAGATATGCTACAAAATCCAAATTTTTGGTAAATTTGAAAAAAACCTTTTTATTTCTTAATTGTTAATGATTTGTTTTTAAAGACTACTTGATAACTGCGTATTTACTAATGATGTAAGGTACTTTGGCACATGTTTGATTTTTTCAGAATATCATAAGGAACATTTTTTGCAATAAAATCTCCAAATTTTACAAAAAAGTAAAAAAAATGCGAAGTGTAGTTTTTGAAGACAAATTAATAAATTGTAGTCATAACTTAAGCAGTATTTTATATTATTCTGATTAAAATATTACAAATAATAAACGTACATAAAATGAGTAATTCTATTCTTATTTTTAGTATATACATTTACAAACTGTATTATGAATTTAAATAACAAAGTTCAAATTTAATTGTTGAAAAGGTTACAAAAAAACGCCACACTACGTAATAAACGTTTTTTAGCCAATTTAAAATGTAAATTATACTTATTTTTGAGAAGAAAGCAAAAAACCTTACTTTTTTAATCAAAAATACAGATATTTATCTAAACCCTGAAAAAAAAAATTATTATAAATATTTATGCTAACCTTGCCCCCAAGACATTTAAAGTAATCCATTTTTGGTCATTTTTGGGTCCTTTTTTTTCCAAACATATGCTTTGAGGACAAGAAAAGAGTGGTTCAATGGCGCTGAAATTTTTTGTGAGTAATTTTAAACATAATTGTTTCAAATCTAGACGGTTTGGTTTTTCAAATTATAATTTTTTTTTCTGAACACCCCTAATATATATATTTATTATATAATATATAAAGGGTCATGGCACCCCCTACCGTGATGAAGCACCTACCGTGGTTTTTGAAAAAATCAGTAAATTTTTTATGTTTTTTTCTTAAAGTTTTTTTTTTTTAGTATTGTTTTATACAAAACTAACTTATTTCTGTTATAACATATTTTTAAAAAGATATATTTTTAAAGAATTGAGATGTTTTTTTACGCGAAAATGATTTTTTATTGCTTTCTAAAGAAAATCTTTAACAGTAAAAACAAGTTTGTCTAGTTTTTTTTATGGTATAAAATATATATATAATCTTTTCGATAAAGTTTAAAATAGTTGTAAAAACATTGATTATTTTAAATTTTATCAAAAAATATTAACATTTTTTGTATAACATTGATTACGAAAATTATAATAGTTAGCACTTACCGTTTATAAAAAAATTTTTATCGGACCTATTTTATTTTGTGAAGTTTTCTCTCTAAAAAACCATTAAGTTAAACTAAATTACCAATTAAAGGTAATTTAACCCAAGACACAGTGGGCCAAAATTCACTTTTACTGGACAAAATTCATAACTAATTTAATAATAGGGCTATATTCACTAAAACTAGCATGAGTACTAATATCAAGTCGGGGTTTTTTATGAAGGTAATATTTTTTTTATTTCGGTGCAATGGATACCTTTATTTTGCTAAGCAACAACCTATTTTTGGTATTTGCAGATATTTTACCAGTGCTATATTCACTAAATTCGGCATGAGTTCCAATATGAGATCACATTTCTTATAAAAGTGATAAATTTTTGTTATTTAGTTGCTATGGATACTTATATAGCTTAGTTATCAGATACTTTTCTTAGTTACAAAGGGGTAATTTGATTTTTGAATAACTTTTATCGGATTTTCGACCCACCTGAATTGAATAGCAATTAAGTATTTAGGTAAATAATGGTTTAGCAATAGTAAAAACAAAAAATTGTGGAAAAAAACATTGTCAACTTAAAATTTTACCAAAAATTATAAAAAAATAGTATCGTTTGAAGATTTTTTAAATAATTGTAAAACATCTGAAGGAAACGTTTTATGATTTGTTAGGTGTGATGTTGATTAACGCAATGATTAAATAACAGGATCACTGGAAACTAGGAGTCTATTGATTTGATCAGTATTTGTGGCTCTTCTGTTTGTTTTTCGGCTGAAATTTTCGCGATAAGATTTGAAGTGTTTATTTCTAGCCTCTTGAGCTTCCTCTGACATAAGTTCGATGGGTAGTATACGACTTTTAATTATGTGATGCCCATGTATCACTGTTTTATGAACTGATTGAGCCATGTAATATTATGGATAAAAGGACATATATAGTTTGACAGTGTCAAAACAATAATCAGTCTATTTCAAATCCTGAAGAGAGTGTTACCAAGATAATGTAAAATTTGAATAAAAGGTTTTGATATTTTTATAAATGCTTTGGTCAGTAGCATTATCAAAACCAGCCTTACTCGTGAGTGTCATTGTTTTTATTGCTTTGTCGTTCAATATTGAGTGCCTCAGCACAGGTTCCTAAAGTGCACAGATTCTTTGCAAAGTATGAATTATTAAGTCTTTTAAATGAACTGAAACCAAACTGTAATATTTTTTGAATAACATATCAATTTTGCATCCCTGACCTCATTGTAAGCGGGGTAAATGTTATATTCTTTCTCCAAGGCTCCGCTTTTAATCAATTTTTATGAAGCTTTTGTCAGGCTGGCATCAATTATTAAAGCCAGTGCTTTGTCTGCTAAATAACTACTTGCTTTACCTGTATTTGAAATATTTAAAACGTCCTTGGCAGCAATAACAATAGATTCATCTCTTAGTGTTTTACTAGCAGCAAAAAATAATTTATTGGATGAATGAGACTCAAATATACCAGATGCACACCATTTTTTAGTTTTAGTATAACTGGTTGTAAAAACTAATATACAAAGATGCACACCATTTTTTAGTTTTAGTATAACTGGTTCAAATGTAACTGGTTTTCAACCACGTCTACTTGCAGTTGGTTCATTGTCATTTACTGACAACTAAATGTTCATTAAGCCAGTTCACAAACTTCTTTTCAAAATTTTTGACGGTATAGTTTGCAGATTTCCACTTTTTTTTCACAGCATGGCTAAAATCAACGTCTTTAAATTCAGCAATTTTTGCCGGAATAAATTTCTTCAGTAATATTTTGTTTTGAAATATAAAACCATATCTAAATAATTCTTCTAACAAATATTTTGTATTTAAAAGTTTAATGTTAAAATATATATCTGCATAGGGTACTAATTCTTGTTTGTAATTAAGTTACTACAAATGTTAGTAATTAAAATTAAAAGCAATTTAATTACTGTTAGTGTTAGTAATTGAATTACAAACAAGTATCAAAAATATGTTGTTGCTATGCTATGCAAAGTAAGGTATCCATAGCAACAACAACAAAAAATTAACTTTATAAGAATTGTAAATCTTATTTTAATACATACGCCCAATATTGTGTACTGCAAAGAAAGAAGAAGATATCAAAAAAATTGAACGTAAAAATAAAGCTGAAAAAAAAAAGAGTTGAAAGAAAAAGAAAAACAAGAAATATCTAAAAGAAAACAAGTTGTTACAAAAGAAAATGAAAATAAAAGACAAAAAAAAATAATTTAAAAAAAGAATTTAAAAAGAAAAAAAAGTTTAAATTCAGAAAAAAGTTTTGGTGGATAATTTTATAACCAATGTCTTCTTTGTTTTGTAATCATACTAAATTTATGTTTTTGTAAATTTGTTTCTTGGTTTAAATAAATAAAACGAAAAACTAAAAAAATAAACAATTTATTTCATACACGGTAGGTGGAGAATCGATTTTGGTAGGTGGTACTTTATCACGGTAGGTGAAGAAACGTACTAGATCTTACAAAAAATTAAAAATAACATTGAAAAAATAACTTTACTCAAATTCGAATTATATGATTTAGTTATTAATTGAGTATAAAATATTAATTCAAAACCCCTAAATAAAAATCTGTTATGGTTATGAAGTTAAGAAATTTTGAAGTTAAAAGTTTTCTTAAAATCGCGGTAGGGGGTGCCATGACCTTAATGTATATAACATATAATTGTGAATGTATATAACATATAACTGTGAATACTTGTTTAGGTAACATCTCTGACATCACACTGAAATAGCCTGTAGCCGGTACATACATTGACTATCTTATAGCCTCTTGCTGCAAAGCAGTGCTGCTACATATACAGCGTATTCATATTTGGTTATAAAATCTATTCTCAATATGTTTTTATAAACTAAAATATAAATTATGTACTGTAATTAACTGACAGTTCAAAAATTAGTAAACTATTAATAGGTACTGATTATATATCAAAATTAAAAACAATGGTGTTAAAAACAATGGTGTTAAAAACAGTTGTGTTAAAAACAATGGTGTTAAAAACAGTTGTGTTAAAAACAATGTTGTTAAAAACAGTGGTGTTAAAAACAGTGGTGTTTGATAAGATAAGAATTAAAAATTTAATTTTACTTTATTTTTACAATTAAATGTAGAAATCGAAGTATGAAAGAATTGTAAAAGTATTATGATGTAGTAAATTCAACATAAATATAAATAAAAATACATTTTCTTAATATTTTTAACATTACTTTCTTTTCTATTTTTTTTTTTACTGTGTTTTTTGATTGTTCAATGACCATTCGTCCAATAAGGATTGAACTTGAAAGAGTATTGACTAATTTGTACTAAAATTAAATCTCGGTTAGGAGATAAGACATTGGATAATTTAACCCTAAATATATATATATATATATATATATATATATATATATATATATATATATATATATATATATATATATATATATATATATACACTGTCCTCCAAAACATTAGCAACCAAATAAAATAAAAAAAATTTTCTACTTTGATTACTTATTACAGCAATTTTGTTTTTTTAATTACGCTTTAAATGAAAAAAATGGTTAATGTTACATATAAGAAAAAAGATTTTAACATAATAAGACTACTTGAAAAAAAATAAACGTGAATTTTTGTTTGTATTTGTATTTTAACGCAAAAACGTGGTCCTCCAAAACTTTTTTAAAACTACCCTAAAAAATGTTAATATCAATAGTTAATAGCATATCCTTTACTTTTTAGGATCAAGGAACATCTTCTCGGCATAGACTCTACGAGTTTATTAATTTTTACTTGTGTAATCTCATTTCACGTGGTTTCAATAGCTTTATATAGCTCATCGGCGTTTTTGAAGGGTCCTTTGTGTTTTAGGGAGGGTTTAATCGGGTTAAGATTAGGTGATTGAGCTGGCCGTTTCATTACTTTAATTTGATTTGTTTCAAACCATTCTTTAACGAGTTTAGAGGTGTGTTTGGGTTCGTTGTCTTGTTGAAATGTCCATAAAAGAGGCATATTTTTATCAGTATGAGGAACCACTTTTTCCTTGAGAATATCACAATAAACATACTGATCCATAATGCCATTTATTCGGTAAACAGGTCCAACTCCACTAAAACCAGAAAAACAACCCCAAACCATTGCACTTTTTCCACCAACATGCTTGATTGTTCCTCTTGTGTATTTAGGATCTAAGCGTTTACCTTTAGGTCTACGTACCTTTAAATTTCCATCAGGACCTTTCAAATTGTACTTTGATTCATCGCTCTAGAGTACTCTATTCCAACCATAAATAGTCTAGTCTCTATGAGAATTTGCAAACTCAATTCTAGCTTTTCTATTCTTCTGAGAAATGAAAGGTTTTTTTGCTGCTCTAAAGCTCAAAAGTCCTGAAATTTGTAACCGTCTACAAACTGTATTTTGGGAGACGGAAAGTTTCAGTTTTTTAATAGTATCATTAGCGTTGACAAAAGAATTTTTTTTAATATGACGAATAATTTTTCGATCCGTGAAACGACATGTTTTGAGTGGTCTTCCACCCTTATGTTCTGTTTCTACCTTTATTAAATCGTTTATTAAATCGATTATTCGACATACAATTGACTTGCTGATGGAGTATTTCGTTGTGATCTCATTTTGTTTGACTCCTTTCTTGTAATCTTTTACAATACGTTCTCGAAAAGCTAAATTATACTTGTTTCCTGCCATTATAATCCAAAACAGCATATATACGCAGTCTTAAATTAATATTGTAATAATTGCAACACTCCATATTCATCTCTGGACAAAAATTGACAATTAGTTGATTCTCATTGGTTAAGTACTAATAATTACAACACAACAATTCCCTTGGGCATTATTTCCACACTTGTGTTGCTGATTTTCCGTGAGTTTTTGTGAGTAATTATAAAAAGTTGCTAATGTTTTGGAGGACCTTGTTTTTGCGTTAAAATACCTATAAAAACAAAAAAACGAGTTTATTTATTTTCAAGTAGTCTTAATATGTACAAATCTTTTTTCTTATATGTAATATTAAGCATTTTTTGTATTCAAAGCGTAATTAAAAAAATAAAATTGCTGTAATTAGTATTCAAAATAGAAAAAAAGAATTTTTTTATTTGGTTGCTAATGTATATATATATATATATATATATATATATATATATATATATATATATATATATATATATATATATATATATATATATATATATATATATAATCTATAGGCCTTTTTTTCGGAAAAACAGGCATTGGCTTCAAAAAATAAAAAAGGATCTCAATTTGTGATTTGGGCGCCGCCCAAATACGGTCGGCGCTGTCGAAAACGGTCTAGAATAGCCCCTGATATAGATATATGTATATATATATATATATATATATATATATATATATATATATATATATATATATATATATATATATATATATATATATATATATTATCGAAAGTTTTATTATAAATGCTGTCAATAAAAATCTGTTCTTGACTATTGTTAAAATTTTCTTCAAAATGCGGTTCATCAAAAAATTTCTTACAAATTCATGTTTAATTAGATTTAAAATCAGTTGTAATTCCATACACTTCCACCATTTTATTTGCGTCGCTCTTAAACAAATCATAACTATTTTTAATTATTTTAAGTGTGTCCAGACATTTTTCCAACGAAGAATTGGCTTTCATTAAATTTGTATTTTTTTTTGAAGAAATAAATTTATTGTATTAAATTAATTTAATATTATTTATTTTCAAAGCTCACGTTCTTCTGCTTTTTGAGAAGACAAAATAATTTTATTGAGATACTAAGTATATCTATAAATCTTAATTTAATAGCATAAAAAGATATCCATATTCCATTATTTCTCGTCGAAAAAGAGGGATTTGAAGGCTCTTATATCGGGTCGAGGCCGAGGCCCCTTAGCCGTTGTGGCCCCATGGCAGTGCCTTCCTCTGCCTTTCCAAAGTTATGCCTCTGGTTTATATATATATATATATATATATATATATATATATATATATATATATATATATATATATATATATATATATATATATATATATATATATATATATATATATATATATATATATATATATATATATATATATATATATATATATATATATATATATATATATATATATATATATATATATATAAAGGTCATATTTTTGTTATACGATTTGTTTATAATATGTATATTGATTTCAATAAAAGACAGGGTATAACTATTTTTAAATATATTTGATATAATAATGTATTAGGTAATCAATGTATATTAATATATGTTAATATATTATTATATTAAATATATTTAAAAATTGTTATACGCTACCTTTTATTGAAATCAACTTACATATTATATATATATATATATATATATATATATATATATATATATATATATATATATATATATATATATATATGTATATATATATATATATATATATGTATGAATTTATATGTATGTATATGTTTGCACTTTTATAAGTTCTGACGATAACATCTAACTTTTTAATGTATATAACCAAAGATGTAGTGAAGATAGTAAAGCCAAAACCAAGACTAAGACCAAGACCAGTACCAAGACTGAATGCTTCAAGACCAAGACCAAGACAATAATCAACTCAAGAACAAGACTAAGACTTTAAAAGTTTTAACAAGACCCCGTTAAAGACTGTTAGGAGAATAGCAAATAAATCTTTTTTTCTTTTTTTTTTAATGTCTAAATAAAAACATTTATATATATATATTTTTTTATTCATGAGTTTTTATACATCATTAAAAAAAGAATATTTGTTAAAATGATAATATAAATAATTTTGATTAAATAAATTTAAAATTTAAATGATTTCTTTTTAAATTCTCCTAGCATAAAATATTTTGGTTAAAACCAACGCGACGAACTCTCATTGAGAGCGGGAAGTTGCGGCGATCTACGGTTTGTTATTAATAAGTAATCCATTCATTGAGTTGATATTTTTTGTAAGAATCAAGAAAGTAAAAGACAGTAGAGGTCCGAAACCAAGACTAATACCCTAGGCTTTCAAGACTAAGACCAAGACTTTAGGCTTCAAGGACCAATACCAAGACAGTTTAATATGAGAATCGAATCCTACATCTCTGTATATAACATTAGTGGTTTAATCAAGGACGTAAAATAAGATGGACGTTCAACGCTTTGTTAAAGATCAGAGGTACCGCCAAATAGCTAAAATCTATGCGTGTTACCGTCAATTTTCTAAATATAAGATACAGACATTCCGATGTCTACCCGTCAAATTTGTTTCGCTATACTTCACTCGGTAAACCCATTATAATTATGTCTATACTGAAGCTTAAGGTTATAAAAGACACATAAGTTATTCAAAAATAATTCATAAGTTTAAAAAAAGTAGAGTTGAGTCATTTACTTTGCTTAATAAAAAGATACCTAAGGTTAAACTTTGACGTCTAAAACTAAGCTTTTGCACGAAGGCAATATATAGTTTACAAGAATAGATAGTATAAAGTGAAGCGAATTTTTTACGCTAAATTAAAATTACTATGATATAATTTAAAGGACGAATAAGATATTTTCAGTGTTCTTTTCACCCCACTCTCTGAATATACTTCCCACTTTAGGGTTTAAATAAGGGAATATTTCAAATTTTTGTAGGAAATGTCGAACTTATTTGCCTCACTTTTTTTTTAAATAAATATGTATTTTTTTTTCCGCGGACGACCTTTTTATGAAGTTTCTTATTTTTGTTTCATAAATCGCATTTTAATATTTATTAAGTTTAAAATTTAAAGGTATTTTAACTAAGAGCATCTTACAATTCGTATAAAAAATTATTAGTTTCAGAAGCTAGAAAGAAATATAAAGTATGCATCTTTAATTAGTTTTTTTAATAAAACATTTTTAAACAGTCAGTGTAAACTACTTTATTTAATAATAATGATAGTAAATAAATAAAACTTGATAATAACAAATATAGTCATAAAATTAATAAGATTATAATCTTATTATTATTAACAATAATGCTATTGTTATTATAATAAGATAATCTTATTATTATTAACAACAGTGTTGTTGTTGTTATGATAAGATCTTACTATTAATCAATATTATTAAGAATAATAAGATAATCTTATCAATTTTATTATGCAATTGTTATAAGGATATTGCTATCTTGTAGATTGTATCTTTAGTGTCAAATTTTATGTATTCTACAAATGATGCACAACTTTTTTTTTAACTTTTTATAGGTATTATATCAAAAGAAGTATATGTACATATCTTTTATCTCATTACTGGATAAATAATGAGTCTTCATGAGGTATCTTTGAAAAATTTATGTAGAAAGTGTGGCTTAAAAATAAAAAAGGATAGTCACTATCAATTAAAACCTGTTATTATCTATAAACATACAATTCTTAGTTTTTACAAGCTGGATATAACTTCAGATCATCAAAAGGTACACCCTGAATATTTATGCAAATCATGTTATATGGTCTTATATAGGTTAGATTTAAAAACAAAAAATAGCTTTGTAATTGAAAGGATTTTATGTGACTTTTGTGAGGATGTTATGTATGTAACACACTCACAAAAGTTGGAAGAAATAAAAAAGTACCTGCGATAAATACAAATCAACAGTTAAAAACAATTGCATCGAAACATGGTTTTGACTGTTACAATGAAAACAACAAAAATTATTTTGTAATAGTTGAAATCAATAGTTGTCGCCAAATTGTTAGCAAAACATTGTCATTAGAGTCAAATAGCATGTGGAGACTAATTGTTTTAAATCGTGAAGTGCCATTATCCAATAATGTTATTAAATCACTACCAGTTCACCTAAATCTTCAATCTGCTAATATTATATTCTCAACCATTTCATGTGTAAACATATGTAAAGGTAACAATGACTTCCACTATTTAATAAGAAATAAATTTTCTGATTTTAAAAATTTCCAAAGCACATCAAATGAGGATGTTGGAATAATTGAGATGGAAGAAGGCAATACAGTTGATAACTTTAAAGTTATTAGACATAAAGATTGTTCATTAATATGTTCCGAAGCCTGTTGCAATTCTTGTACCATGTACCGTACTAACTTGCGTGTAATGGAATCCAGAAGAAAGAGTAATGAAAACCAATCATCTATCTCATCTAACAGTAAGAAAAATGACAGATACTTTTCTAAATCAGAATTATTAACAAAAATTAAACTTTTAGAGAAAGAAAGAAAAGAAAATCTTGCAAAACAACAACGTATGCAAAAAAAACTTGAAAAATCTATAATAGAAGAAGGGGTTGTTCTTGAAGAGGAGGAACACACAATTATTGAGGAAACATATGAAAAATATGGGGAAGAAAATCCATTTACTGAGGACTCACCTCAAGCATTGTTGTGGCAGCAACAAAAAATCCAGGCTGGACTTAAAGACAGAAGGTCTATGAGGTGGCATCCTTTAATTATAAGATGGTGCATCAGTTTATATTTGAAATCTCCGAGTGTCTATCGTCATATTTGTTCAACACCATTTTTAAATCTACCTTGCAAAAATACTGTTCAGAAATATATCAACTTTACTGATCCAGGCTGTGGTTTTAATAAAGATGTAATGTACAACTTGACCAAAAAAAATGATTTACCAAATATAAAAGAGCACCAGAGGTATGTTTCAATCATTGTTGACGAAATGAAAATAAAAAGTGGGCTTGCTTTTAGCTTATCTACTGGAAAGTTGGTGGGTTTTTCAGAAAGTGGATCAATTAATGAGCTGCTCTTGAATTTTGAAAATAAATATACAGAAAATAAAGGAAAGAGCAATGTAGAAGATCCAACGGACATACCGTTGGCATCATATGTAACTGTTTTAATGGTGAGGGGCATCACATCTTCTCTAAAATATGTGTTTGGTCATTTTGCTTCTGCTGGAGGTCTTTCTAGTAGCCAATTGTACTTTACTATATGGGATGGTGTAAGGCATTTAGAGTCTGTTGGTCTAAAGGTGATGGCTATTGTAGCTGATGGTGCATCTCCAAATAGAAAGTTTATGCGTCTCCATTCTTGGAAATCTGAAGAAAATACTAAAGATGGTGTCATTTACTGGACTTGGAATGAGTGTTGTCCTGGTATGTATAAATAATTATAGTTATAAAAATTGTAAAAAGATGAATGAAAATAACAAAGTAATGAATATAGTTACACTAAATTTATTAGCATTTATAATCTACAGATGTCAGTTTTCAATAAGAACCAGTGAAAAGTGGCTCAACATTAAATTGTTCAAAATAGTTATCTTTTAAGTATTATTTAAACTATTTCTTAGACCGGAAGATGTTTTTTATTTGTGATGTACCTCACTTGATAAAAACCACTAGAAACAACCTTGAAAAATCACATGAAAACTCTTCAAGTAGAAGTAATATGGTATGTATATGTTTTTACACTTTCGTATTTTTCAACAACATATTCAATTTTTGCTGTTTAATTTCTATTAAATAAAGGTTTATTTAAATCCTATTAAATATGTAATTTCTGTAATATCATTAACAAGGAGGGATGTTTGAATTGCTTTAACATTTTTACTATTTCAATTTGTTCCATATATATATTTTAGGAGCACTCATTTCTGATGATTAAAAAATTCAATTTAAATATTATAAGCCTATGCAATATTAATAATAATATATTTTATTGCTTATCAAGAAAAAGTAGGGTTGTAATGTTTTCTAGGTCTTAGGCAACATTACAATCAACAAATGGTTTGCAAAGCCCTATGGCTTACCTTCCAGATGGTGCACTTTGTTAAGTAAGTTAGTCATGTTGTATGTATAACTTATGAACAGAATAGCCAAGGCAAATTTAGTATTAATTTTAGCACTAACTATATAATAGGTGTAAACTTAACTAGGTTCAAGATGAAATAGCTCATCAACTCTTTCATTTATCATTTAAAAATTGAAAGAAAAATTCAGTCTTGCCATGAATTCCAGGAAAACCTGTTTTTCTAAGAACTATCAAGACAGATGATAATGAATTTGTAAAACTTTGGTGCTCATGTAAAGCATTTAGCTTGTCAAATGTAAAAATATGTTTAAATGGATAAATGCAAAATCTCCGGGTTAACCTGAATATATTATAGAAAGTCAGGGAAAACTATGGGAATTTAATAAGCACAACTTAAAGTTACACTTTAAAAAAATCATATAGATGCCCCTGCTTTGTAAATACTATCTTAGGTATTTGTTATTTGAAATTTTATATTCTTTGGTGAATTTCAGATTGATGGTCAGCCGCTTGTTTGGGATCAAATAATCAGGTTGTATGACTGGGATCTTGGAATAGATAGAGATGCCGTGGGGTTGACAATGGGACACAAGTTAAGTGAAGAACATATCAACCTCAATTCAAGAACACGTATGAGAGTAAATCTAGCAGTACAGGTTAGAATTAAACATATTGTACTTCTGCTGACCTGGCAGATATTTCATACATGCCAGTGAAGAGGGTTTAATGATATACATGTATTCCTTAGCCTATTTGCAATCTGTATTAGGTTAAAGGCTGCTGTTGCAGTAAAAATAATGTATTCTTTTTATCTGTAGTATATTTTTATAAAAAGGTACTCAGTTCAACAGTAGCAGACATGTTAGAAGAACAAGGGCTCCATTCAACAAAATCGTTAATCAAGTTTATTAGAATGATAGATAAATTTTTCGATTGTTTGAATGTTTCAAAAAATTTTAATTACTCTCGAAAACCAGATCTCGACCGATATAAAGCCATAGATGATGTTAGATTTGATGTAAGTTATTTATGATTACACCAAGCTTTTTTACTGAATTATTTGAGAAACTTCAAATAATTTTGTAGTAGATGTAGTTAGACCTTGGTTCCAACAGCTGATTTGTAATCTATGTATATGTGTATATATATATATATATATATATATATATATATATATATATATATATATATATATATATATATATATATATATATATATATGTATATATATATATTTTTTTTTTTTTTTTTTTTTTTTTTTTTATATATAGTGGCTCCAGAATACATTTTTGACTTTTATCAATAATTGGGAAGAACAATGCCAAAACATTCCTGATTTGTCTCAAGCAGAAAAAAACAGATTTTGCTTAAGTAAACAAACTCTTGAGGGGCTTCGAATTACTGGTAAAAAGATTTTTACTGCATCACGTTAGTCAGTTAAATATAAATAGTTATATGCTTTCTATATATGCAGAAAACATTATAGATAAAATCATTTTATATTTATTATATTTCAGTTATATAAATAATAAAATATCGTTCATACATATTTTGAAGTTCATTCTCATTTAAGGTTTGTATAGTAGTATATTTTCGGAAAACTTAGTTACCACAATAAATTCATAAAAAGACTGATTTCTTTTTTAGTGAATTCATTTACAACCCTTGGAAAGTTTTTGCTTGTAGAAGGAGCCGAATACATTCTGTCCGAAAAGTTCTGTCAAGATCCGTTAGAGGAATACTTTGGTAAGCAACGAATGCGATTAGGTAGTAATGACAACCCTTTGTTAATTGAATTTAATTCCAATGCGCTTGGCTTAAATGTTGCCGGAGATAATTTGATTCGTGTTTTTGGTTCAAATACCAAGGGTCGAAAGGATGAATTTCAAAAGCTTGATGTGAAGAACACTGATTTACCTTTAAGTAAAAAACGAAAAAATGATTTAGTGTAAATATTCTCTTAAGTTATATTAAAACATTTTCATCAGGCAGTGACTCGAGTTTAAATGTCAATTTAATAAATATAACATACAGATATCTTGACTTAATATTACTTTTTAAATAATCCCATATATTCAGGGTATTATGAGTGTATTATCATTATCGTAGTATTCAGCTTAATTTTAAAAGTATTTTCTATATTTACATATCGTGACGTTAGAATAATATAGTTTTATTTCTATTTTATAATGTTGAGAGAATTTAACTTCTAACTTTTATTTATTAAATTATTTTGCAGCATGAGGTCTTTTTTTTATGTTATTCATGTTTTATAATCAATAATTCCTGAAATTGTCTGTTTGGAATATTAATTCTTAATAAAGTTGGAATTAACTAAAAAAACAACCTTAAAAATTATATAAATAAGATTAATATATTGAAATTTTGTAATTAATAATATAATAATTAAAAACCGATAGTAATAATTGAGAAAGCGTCTCTTGAATTTTTTTTGTTTGTTTTTTAATTTAAGAAAAATAATCCAATATTCAGCTTATTTCCCACAAAATCGATTTACGAGATTTTTTCACCGTTTTTTTCACCGATTTTTAGGCCTGAAATTGATAAACATGGGGTGTTAATAAGCTTGGGACATGCGGGAAAATTTTTAGAAAATTAATAAACTTTTCATCATTAAATACACCTTCGTGTAGTAAGAGTACAATAAATGAAAAAATTTACTATTAAAAAAATAATTACCTAATCAATGAAAAATATATCAAAGCAACGATAAAAACCAAAAAAAAATACTGTTGTCAGTTATTTTAACCAAGGACGTAAAATAAGATCTTATTTTACATCCTTGTTTTAACATTTCAACATTATCATTCCAAGATGATTGTTACATACACTTCCATTTCACTCTTAATATTTTAATACAACAAAATCTAGTTAATTTCCATCAAACTTTTAAATTTAATCCATCTATTTTTTAAAAAAGAATATTTAATGAGTTGCTCATTGTAGTGTGAACGAAAAATATTTTTGAAAAAGCAAACAAAAATAACTTAGTAGTGTTTATTTTTACCAATCCTTTGTTAACAAAAAACAAATATAAAGATATATAAATATAAAGCTAAGCATAAGATGTTAAACAAACATAAGTAAGATGTTTATTCTATATATAATAATATACAAATTTCTAATTACTTTAAAAAAATTTTCTTTTTATGCATTGTTTTTCTTAATGCCGGTTCACCTTTTTCTGATACATTGTTTCCTATTTTCCCACTTTTTCTATTTATTATTCGGACCCAGGCTTTTAAAAATGAGCGCGTACGTATGCTCACCCACTTTCGAAGTATAATTTCTTTTAATAAATCCTTTAAAGATTGACATTCAACATTTTTGGTAAGAGATGTCCAACTCAAATCGATAAGGAAACTTGCTTGAAATTTTTTCATTAAAACGTCTCTCAGATCTTCACCTTTATATTTGATGATGAGATGAGAGTTCAATACAGTCCTGGCAACATTTTCAACCCTTCGAATGAATATAAAAAAATCATCATTTACAGAAAACAGTCCACCTCTATTTATTCTGTCTGTCCAACTTCTTGTATATTCTAAAAACGTTTTATTTAATAATCTGTTATCAGAATCTGATTCCCATGACTTAATTAGGTCCATTACAGCTTTGGTCAAAACAGTGTCTTTACGATTAGAATACATTTTTCTCAATGAAAATGGAATAAATCCAGCTACATAGCGAATAGTTTCTTCTTCCTCTGCTGTTAATTTTAAATCTAGCTCTTTATAAGTTGATTCTAACAATACATGATTCCTCCACTCAATGACATTCTGAAACCATGTCTTTAATAGAAATATATACAGAAGGTCAAACCCAGCTTTATAATTAGAAAAGTCAAAAACTAGTTCATTCCATGAAGAGCGTAATACATTATTCTTGAAAAGACAGTGCAACATCGTACACTGTTGCTCTCTTAGCTGAGATGTGTTTCTACGCAAATTAACAATGGGAAGAAATACTTCAAAAATATTTTTGCAAAAGTCAATCTTTTTTTCTCTAGTACTTTCAAGTATGCATAACGCTAACTCAGCTGCATAATTGCCTGGAGTTTTAAACCCTTCAATTGTAATACTAAAAGTTTCATCTAATATAGCTGTTTTTATACTTTCTTCGAAGAATTGAACAGAATTTTCATACAATTCTTTTTTAAGCTCCAATGACAGAAGTTCTATAGAAAAAAAAAATTATTGGATTCTTAAGATAAAAAATTATATATTTATATATATTATTTATTGACTGAATATTGTGTAATAAAATAATTGAAATTGATAAGTGATTTCTACTAATTTATATATATATCAATATCCCAGCCAACATGTTTATCTGAGCTCTAGGTGGACCCAGTATGGGTTTATTGACCCAGAATACCTATACGGTGGGTATAATAAACTTCATATAATGAATCACCTTATCATACGTATTATATTTGATATTAAATGGGTTAAAAAAACACTAGTGTAGCAGTACTTAGCTAATTAAAATTTTACCTATAGTTGAAATAAGTTTGTTAGTCTAACTTATTTTTGAATCAACATTATTATTTTTTTAATAAATAATTTGCTCGACGATCTAAATGGACTGTTTAGGCAGATAGTTTTATATTCCGTACACTGCTTAGCGAACAGTATTCGAAAAAATTATGTAGTAGAAAAACAAAACAATGCAATGGTATTATAATATATTATATACTTCATATTATTCATTATTTTATGTCCAAAGATATTTCTCGGTGAGGCATTGTGTTCAGATTGAAGTCAAACGAGATGAAGTCATGAGATGGCAATTGAGTCAAATGTGCTAAAGCCTTCAAAGACTTTAGCACGTTTGACTCAATTGCCATTTTAGTTTTGTGACGCAGTAAGCCAAGCCTTCACATTCGACTTTGATGTACATTTCTCTTTACTGTTTCTGCAAACAAAATAATTTAGATTTGAATAACTCATAAAAGAAAGTAACTATAAAAAGTTTTAACAAAACTAATTATTACTATTTACTATTTAAATTTTTGTTTTTGTAGTTATATTTACAGTTTATATGTATTTGTATTTATTGCCATTACAGCACTATTGCGGCCAGTAATCTCCAGTGTACAACCTCCTTAATCAAATTAGCATCCAACCTGTTCAAAACAATAATTTTAATATTTAAAGAAAAAAAAATTTAAATAGTTGAAATGGTTTCTAAAGTACTTAGTAGACAGAACACACAATAATATTTATATATTTATAGTTTATTCCTTATTAGTGAAGATGAGGGATCCTGGTATCTTTAAAACACAAGTATGTTGAATGTTAGTAAGCATCTATTATATAATACATTTTATAATATAATATATTATATAATGATGCCTATTAACATTCAATTTACAAGGTTTTCGTCAAAATCTCTCAGCTTTAAATTAAACTCAAGCAAATTAAAGGAAATTCAAGCAACTAAGGAGCCTAACAGTTAATGCTACTGTTTTTTAAGAGGCTGCACTATAATATTCTTGTGTCATTTTTATGTTTTTTAGTATTTACATTTTAGAATCGTATTTTGCAGCTTTTTGAATAAACAAAGCGCTTTTAATACAGAAACAAAAATAATTCACATTTAAATTAAATTAAGCAGGGATGGAAAGACTTTGTGAAGCTTTGTGATTAGGAGAAGTTAATTTTTATGTACTTATACCAAATTTCAGGTAAAAAATGTACAATGTATGTTTTAAAATGTAAATTGCAAAAAATCTATATTGCAGTCAGTAGATAAAGTAGGTGGTAACCATTCTAAAAGAAAAAAGCATTAGATTAGAATAAAATAATTATAAAATCATTTCAACAAAATGTAACTAAACAATAAAATAAATGTACCTTTATTATAAAAACTTATTTACATAATTATTAGCTTAATAAAATTTGCTATAATTTCATGTATAAAAAGTTACTAAAAAAAATTTATATATTATCCAAAAGTATAGGGTGTGTACGTAACAAAAACATAATAGTAATTTAAAATTTTTTATTTCATTCTTCAACGTAAGCAGTAAAGTAACTTTAGCATTTTATATATTTGTAAATGAGTTCAAAATTAATTACTAAAGACATTTTTTTATCATAAAGATATTACCTCTTTATTTTTAGCATACCTGTTGGGTTTGTGAGTGTGTTTTTATTTTTAGTAATATTTAAATCAAATGAGTTTTCTGAAAACTTTAGTTTTTCTCTTGCTCTTTGGAAGTTACTAAAGTATACAATAAAATATCTTTTGAGTAATGATAACTATGCTTAAAAACAAATACTTTATAACTTGGGACATAGAAGTGGATAGCATGTTAAAATATTAAACTACCTGCTTTTCTTTAAGTCCAGCATTAAATTTTTCTATGCAGGATTAGGTCAAGCTTGATGGCTGACCAGTAGAACCATTTCATAGGAATCATTTCACGGATTGAATTACTATGCTGTTTTTTTAAAAATAAATACTTTTTATAAGCTGTGTAAAAAAGATAAAAGATTTTTTTTTTAGTTTGATAACTTTTATGTCATTAATGTTACATTTATACATGTCACACTTATACATGTAAAAGCATTAATTAATTATTTGTTAAATGCTAACCAGTGCTAAACGATAACCTATTATAATTATTAAAATTGGTTAAATGGTAACCAGTGTTAAATGGTAACCTATTATAATTATGATTATGCTATATACATGCTTTATTACTACAGATATAACGAAATATTATTATTAATGCCATTTAAGCCATATATGATTTGATTATTAAATTAACTAAATGTCAATTATTTAACATTTAAATTTTTACATATTAACACATTGTTATACATATATAATAATTTAGATTATTATACATATATATTACATACCATGGTATATGATAATATAATATATATTCATATACCATGATATATAACAATAATATATGTATAAAAATGATTACTGCAACAAGTTAATATTAGCAATAACTTATAATGCAAAAAAAAAAAAGAAGATAACTTTAAGTAAAGTTAAATTGTAAGACATCTACTGCTTTGTGTGCTTTGTATGCAACATAACTATGTTGAATTAATAATATTGCATATTTAACTGATACCACTTTTAATAAATTTTGCTAACTTTTTCACAAACTAATAAATCAAGTTAATTTTTTGAACAAGTGCATAACTCTTTATATTTTGTCAAATTAGTTTAATGGGATGGCCCAAATGGAACCCATATAAACATGTTTGCTGGGATATATATACATATATATATATATATATATATATATATATATATATATATATATATATATATATATATATATATATATATATATATATATATATATATATATATATATATATATATATATATATATATATATATATATATATATATATATATATATATATATATATATATATATATAGTGCTTGAAGTGGGAAGAAATAATTGTGAGTATGATTTCACAATAATTTTAAAATACTATCCCATCTAGTCATTGTTATATTAGAAAAAATATAAAAAATGTCAAAATGGTTTGTGTTTTCTAAAAAGGTAACGGAATTTAAGCCGCTTCATTTTGAGCACACTATATATATATATATATATATATATATATATATATATATATATATATATATATATATATATATATATATATATATATATATATATATATATATATATATATATATATATATATATATATGTATGCATGTATGTATGTATGTATGTATGTA
This sequence comes from Hydra vulgaris, assembly GCF_038396675.1. NCBI lineage: Eukaryota > Metazoa > Cnidaria > Hydrozoa > Anthoathecata > Hydridae > Hydra > Hydra vulgaris. The sequence goes on from NC_088931.1 coordinate 75,058,683, forward strand.
TGTATGTATGTATGTATGTATGTATGTATGTATGTATGTATGTATATATATATATAATCTTCAATAAATATCAATAATTTACCTTTTTCTTTATCATTTGATTTGATTTTAGCAGCTCCACCATTATTCACATTATCTAAGTAAATGTATAGTTAATTATCAAAACTTGAATAAATTCATTTGTTGGTTTTATAATAAAACTATTTATGAATTTAAACTAATGGCCTTAGTTAAACTTCATAAATAATTATATGACATTAAAAAAAAACATTCAATAATGGTAATAAAATTATAACATCAAGAATTGATTTATATTATATAATATAAATCAATTCTTGATATCATAATTTATATAGGTATACTATCTTTTAAAACTTAATTTTTAATTTCTAGGAAATTTTTTTTAAGTCTTTCTAGTGTTTGCTTTAGAAGTTTAAGGCCCAATTTATTATTTTATAAAACTGGTAAACTCACATTATGAGTACTCATAATGTGAGTTTACCCGTTTAGACACTACCAGACATTCATTGAGTACTAAACAATAAATACTCGAGTATAACTCACCTTTAGTACCAATGTAACATTTCTTTTCATGTATTTTAAAATTCGATTCTCTAATATATTTGTTGTGACATTTCGGACAAGTATATTTAGTTATTATTCGCTCTTCTATTTTTTTGAGCTTATTTGGTTCTTCTTCTGAAATCGATTTTTCTGTAGGTATTGCTGATGGTATGAGCTCTAATTCCAAATCATCTGAGAAGAAGTCGGCTAACTCGTCAAGGTCTAGCTCGATAAAATCTTCCACAACTATTTCAATTTCAGAATCTGTGATAATAGCTGATCGTTATAAAACTTTATTGTTACGTGTATAAAATTCTTGTCATAATATTATCAAAGTTAATTGATGTAATTTATTAGTCAAGTCATAAGCTATTTTTGTATATAATTACGCCCTCGAGAATTTTTGTTTCTGTATAAAAGTTGTAAATAGAATTTAATAAACAGAGTCGAAAAATAAAAGTATAATAAAGTTGTCGTATTAACAAGCTATTTCGGCCACACTACAACATCTCCAGATCCATCAAACTTTCCAATCATTTTCGCCATAGATGCCATACTGCCGAAATAGCTTGTTAATACGACAACTTTATTATACTTTTATTTTTTTGAGAAGCAGGTGCAGATTCCTCGTTTGTTCCCACCGTTGGTGTTGCATTGTACCAAAATACCGCTAATAAAGGCCTCGCAGCTGTTCGTTTTACTGTGCGGTGGTTACGCTCCACAATCCCATTTCCTGATGGTCTATATGCACATCTATACTTCTTTTTAACACACCATTTTTCACATATATTTGAAAATTCACTAGATTTAAACACCGCTCCATTATCCATTAACAGTTCTTGCGGCGGGCCATGCTCCCTAAATACGGATTCCAATTGACTTACTACATTTTTGGTATCTTCGCGAGGCAACTTTCTCCAAATTGCAAACCGACTTGGTCCACAGTCAATCATTGTTAAATATGGCGACCCTTTATAGTGAGTCACATCACAAGCAACTCGGTACCATGTGTCTGGTACATCTAGCACTCCATTTTCCCATTTTATTGGCGCTGGATCAATTGAATTACATTGACAACATTTGCGAACACATTCTTCGACATCTTTTCTTAATACGTGCGGAAGTCTTCGTTGCACTGTAAACATTGTCCGATTAACGCCAAAATGATGCTTTGAGTGACAATTACGAATTTCTTCAGCAATACTTACTCCACATAGCTCTTTAGTACTTCTTCGTGAAAGCTCATTTAACCAAGTCTTTGGAACTCTTGTCAACACGTCAGCTTTGTTTTTGGAGGACGGAACCCATTTTAACGTGATGTTTATATTATATTCTTTTATTAGGTCTTGCAATAGAGAAAGTCTTCTTTTAATAAGCATTTCTGATAATGCATTTGATCGAATCCTATGGCTTTCAGTCAGCATACTTTTTAGCCATCCATGAACTGTTACTGAATCAGTGAACACCGACAAATTCTTTATATCCCACTTAGCAGCTAGGTTTATCCCACGCACCACAGCATCTAATTCAGCAATATTAATATGCATAACATCATTTATACTTCGAAGCCAGGCTGCATCCTCAATTATTACGCCATCGTATTCTATAGCAACCCCTATTGCCATGCTGCTAGCATCACACCACAATGTTGCTCCATTTTGAATCCCTTTAGCATTCCATTTCCCTCTCACAGAATCACAAACTTCTAATCGACACAATATTTCGATTAACCATGACTGAGCTTGATCTCCGATTAGATCATCCCAAGTATTTCTTTGACTATGACGTTTTATAAAACTGCAGGCAATTCTAAGCCACCCTCCAACAGGATAGTGACCTAATAAGTGTCCACATATTGAAAAAAGTTTCCGTCGTGTTACTTTTTCAGTTTTGATATTTTGTGACTTTGGAATGATGTTTCCACGTTTCCAACATAGCTCCTTTTTTTCATTTCTAAACAGTTGCAAACCCAACACTCGTGCAGTATCACATTGCACCGGCTCTTTTGTTACCAATCCATAACACGCTAAATGATTTACGACCTTTTCAACTGATGTCTTTTCCAAATTGACAATTATGTCATCAATGTAGTGGTCTGTTGCTTCACTAATACCAGCATTAAGATTCAACACACTGCCTAAGACTGAAGACATTATTTTTGGGGCAGAATTTAACCCAAAACCAAGACGTGTAAGATAGTATTTTTCTTCTTTGTAGACTACCTTCTGATGCTCCCACAAACTCGGATCAATATGTATTTGCATATAGGCGCATCTAAGATCAAGCGTTGCAAATTTGTCACCAACAGTTCTCCATTTTCTAACTTTTTCATCACATGCATCACTTGAGGCATTATGTGAATTAACATACTGATTCAATTCGCGAAAATCCAGAACAGGTCGTATCTTTCCTTTATTTTCCTGCTCAACAGCCATTAACGGGACAATCCCTATTGTACTTTTTTCTTCTTTGTTGCATGGTTTCAACCAGCCATTTTTTACCCATACGTCCATCTCGTCATTAAATTGATGTAACAACTGGGGTTTCACCTTGTACTGCGCGACAGAATTTCTCAGTTGTGGTTGACCTTGTTTCCATTTATATTTAGCAGTCCACTTTGTACCATCAAAATAAGCATCAAAATCCTTGTCCTTTATACCAACAGCTTGTTTCTCTGCATGAATTGAAACAAAACCAAATTCAATTTTTCCATTGTACAAATGCACTCTTCCATAGCGATTAATGACATCCATACCAATAATAGCATCAATACCGTTGACAACACTTTTCAGAATCATTACTGATGTTTTGAGCTTTTTTCCTTCAATTATCAATGTTACTGTAGCTTCTCCCTCCGTTTTCACGAGAAAAACACTGAAACTCAGGAAAGTTCACGGCAAGTTATGAAAACTTATAGAATTGGAGAAAAAGTTTATGTTCGCCCCGCTGATGCAAAGTGCACTTCAGTTTGGAAAATTGGTACTGTAACTGACATACTCACAAACACAAATATTGAAATTGATGGTGTACCAAGACATGTGCGAGACGTGAGAATAGCTCCTGCCTCATCTGTCATATTCATTTTATGTTTAACTGTTCAAAAAATATATTTTACGCAATCTTAAGATATTTTATTGGATAGTCGAGACCTACTTTTTTTGACGTCGAATCTAATAAAAATATTCCCACATTTTGCAATTCTCCCTATTGTTTTCCTATTGTTCTCCAAACAATTCCGTAACACGCATATCTTTTTTTTTAAACAATGCGTTGAACGTCCATCTTATTTTACGTCCTTGGTTTAATTTATATTTTCAATTTATATTACGATTTGTTGTCATTTTTAGTCTTGTTTATGTATTGATGTAAAAAACTTCTAAAAGGTGGGTAATTCCGCATCAAATCACCCAAAATTTAGAAAATTTTGAACCATGGGTCTTCAAATTTTTTAAAAACCTCTTTGGCTGTTGCATCTTAAAAAGAAAAGTTAACATATAAAATTTTAGCTAAAAATGTTGAGAGGTTGACAAGATACTGCAATTTTAATACTGACCTGGTTTCCTAAAATGACCCGGTTTTCATAACACTCTGAAAATACATTTTTCTTAAAATAGTAAGAAATAAAAATGGCAAAAACATGAAAATAAACATATATAATGTTTTTTTGATGCTGAATTCAATAAATGTACTTAAAATGCTAAAATATAAAAGGAACATGCTTAAAAATTAATAAAACAACTAGTTTCTATAAAACAACTTTGGGGCCCAATATCTCAAAACACCCCCATCAAAAAAGTTTTTTTTTTGCTGTTAATATTTTCAGCTGTTTATAATCTTACTAGGCACAAGAAATCTAACTGGAAAAACGACTGAAACATACGGAACTTTAATTTCAAAGATGTATCAAATTTTCAATAAGCTATTTTAAAAAACTTTCAAATAGAATTCTGTAAAATATTATATTTAGTTAAAAGACTCCTTAAAAAAACAAAACAATTTTGTTATATTTAAGGAAGTCTTAATTATATGATAACTTAGTTATTTGAACTTATCAACTGAAAAAAACATCCTGTTTTGTTTTATATAAAAACTGAATTAGTGTGATATGGATGTGCATTTGTTTTTAAAATTTTGACAACTTTTGTAAAAGTTTATAATAACTAGTTTATAAAAATTTCAGTTAAAAAACAGCATTCGTAAATTTTATTTAAATTTTAACAAATAACAATTTGATATATATATAAATTGTACATATATATATAAATATATCTATAAAGAAAATTAACAATATCTATCAGTGTAAAAAATTATGCAACAGTGGGATTCTGAAAAGGTTTGAATTATTTCTATATTAATTTTTTTTTTTTTACTAAAAATTAAGTAGGAAAATTCTTTTATTTAAGTAGGAGAATTCTTTTAATTAAGTAGGAGAATTCTCTTTTTTTTAGGAAATACATTTATACAAAGTAGTTTATTATAAGATGTGTTCTATTGGGTTAATGACATCAGATGCATGCAAACGCCAACAAGATGTTATTGGAACTTTAAGCAACGAAGAAAAAATAGCTATATCATTACGCTGTAACATTGAACTATCAAACTTAACAACATTATGCGAAAAACATGCTACAAACTATTTGAAAATGTATCCTATATGGCAGAAAGCATGCTGTGATCCATTCAAAAAACATACAAAGAAAACTACAAGTAAGTAAAAGTGGAATTTAAGTATTTTAATATATATATTTTTTTAATTTGTGTTTTCCAAAACATAAACAATGTTTTAAACAATTGTGCAGATAAGCTATATACAACTATACATACAATTATACTATATACAAAATACATAAAGCTATATGCAGTTATATATACAATTCAATTACTTTTAGAAAATCTTAGAGTAGTTACGATAAATGAGTCACAAGACATGATGAGAAGTAGCTTAAATATTGCTCCTGGGAAGAAACTTTGCAAACCCTGTAAGCAAAAGATTGCCAAAAAAGCAGATCTTAAAGAAGAGAAGCAAAATCAGGGTAAACAAGATGAAGATTTTCTAATATCATCATTCAAATCAAAAAGACAGGAGATCAATGAAGAACTTGAAAATTTTAATATATCTCCTCTAAAATCTCATTCAAAGTCATCAAAACATATACTCTCAGAAGGAAAGTGAAAAGTTGCGCGCATCAACAAAATGGTAAGTAACCTTACTAGAAAAACTGAAAGTCAATTCAATGTTCCCTCAAAACTGTGTTATGAACCAAATGACATTAAAAAGAAGGCTAAAAACTTTGATGAAATTATGAGCTTGATAAAAGAAAAAATTCTATGTTCTGACAAAAGAACTATTGTTCAACTTCTAACACTGGCACCCCCAAGTTGGTCAATATTAGAAGTACAAAATAACTTTGCAGTTACAGAATACCAAGCAAAAAAGGCTACACAACTTTTTAATAAAAAAGGATTGTTGGCTCACCTTTGTATAAAGGGAAAGTCTTACAAAAAGAAATAGAAGATTCTGTTAAACTTTTTTATGATTCAAGTCATTTATGTAGAACTATGCCTGGAAAAAAAGATTATGTTAGCATTCAAAAGAACGTCCATAAACAAAAAAAACTGCTTTGTGTAATTTAAAGGAACTATATTTATTATACAAAGAAAACAATCCAGAAATACAAATAAGTTACTCAAAATTTGCTTCACTTAGACCAAAGTGGTGCATTTTGCCAGGTGCAAGTGGTACACATTCTGTTTGTGTTTGTTCTTATCACCAAAATGCCATATTGCAAGTAGATGCTTTAAATATTGGACTAAAGTATAAGGACTTACTTTCAAAAACCGTTTGCTCAGTAGAAAACAAAGAATGCATGCTTGCACAGTGTGATGATTGTCCTGGTAAAGAACCCCTCACCAAATATTTGTATGAGATTTTTGGAGAATACGAAGATGATTTTGAGATGATTTTGAGACACTACAAGCAATGGCAAACTACTGACCGTGCAACACTATTAAGTTTAACAGCTGATGTTCCAACGTTTGTTGAACTATTAGCATCTTGTTTTGAAAAGCTACAAGCTCATTCTTTTATTGCTCACTCTCAATCACAGTACTTTAACCAACTGAAACAATATACGGATCAATCAAACATTATCATTATTGGCGACTTTGCTGAAAATTATGCTTTTGTTGTCCAAGATGAAATACAGAGCTATCATTGGAACACCCAACAATGTTCTTTACATCCATTAGTCATATACTATAAAGACGATAAAGGTGAACTGAAACATATTTCTTACTGTTTTATATCAGATGACATTATACATGATGTAACTTATGTGTACAAAATATTCCAACTAATCATACCAATATTAAAAATAAAATTTTCCAATCTGTCCAAATTACATTTATTCACTGATGGTTGCGCAGGACAGTACAAAAATTGTAAAAGCTTTTACAATCTATGTCAACTAGAGAGCGAATTTTGCCTTAAAATTGAATGGAACTTTTTTGCCACGTCCCACGGAAAGCCACCATGCGATGGGATTGGTGGTACTGTAAAAAGATTAACAGCATAAGAAAGTTTAAAACGACCGTACAGAAACCAAGTTCTCACATCAGAAGCTATGTATGAATTTTGTATTGATAAAATCAAAGTTGTTAACTTCATTTACATAAAGGGATTGGACTTACAATTGCAACGTGAAGAGCAAAAAGAAAGGTACACTGGTGTAACAACTCTACCTGGTACTCGTAGCTTTCATCAATTTATACATCTTGGAGATAACAAGGTTGGGGCAAAGAGGTGTAGTACAGAGACTAATTATACAATAATCCACAATCTTAAAAAGAAACAAGACATATCTCAACTTGATACTGTCACTTTAGGTTGTTATGTCGCTGTAGTCTGTGATGATAAGTGGTGGATCGGCATTATAACTAAAACCAACTTAGAAGAAGTTGATGCTAAAGTTAAGTTTCTTCATCCAAATGGTCCATCGATCTGTTTTAACTGGCCTGAAAGAGACGACTACTGTTTTATTCCAAACATCAACATATTAAAAAAACTATCTGTTCCACAAGCTTGCTCTAGTTCTGGTAGAAACTATGTGTTTGAAAATGCTGAAATAGAGGAAGTACAAGTAAAATGGGAGCAACATTGTAAACTATTACAAACACAGTCAAAATAACTTTCATCTTTGATACCTTTACAAATCTTGTATATTTAAGTAACTTTTTAAATTACGATTAACTTTATTTTATTTACAAATATGTTTTGGGAATTTCTTGAAAAAGTAATACATCTTTGAAATTAAAGTTCCGTATGTTTTAGTTGTTTTTCCAGTTAGATTTTTTGTGCCTAGTAAGATTATAAACAGCTGAAAATATTAACAGCAAAAAAAAATTTTTTTTGATAGGAGTGTTTTGAGATATTGGGCCATAAAGTTGGTTTATAGAAACTAGTTGTTTTATTAATTTTTATGCATGTTCTTCTTATATTTGAGCATTTTAAGTACATTTATTGAATTCAGCATCAAAAAAACATTATATATGTTCATTTTCATGTTTTTGCCATTTTTATTTCTTATTAATTTAAGGAAAATGTTTTTTCAAAGTGTTATGAAAACCGGGTCATTTTGGGAAACCAGGTCAGTATTAAAATTGCAATATCTTGTCAACCGCTAAACTTTTTTAGCTGAAATTTTGTATGCAATATTTTTTATATAATTAGGAATAATGTGTCAAAATATAACACAAAAGGAAGACACATGGTTCAATGGACTGGGTGATTTGATGTGGAATTGCCCAGGTTCTGACGATAAAATCATTATAATCTTTTTTCAGAAGCCTTGTTTGTTTGTTTTTGTAAACAACTACAAAAATGTAAACAAAAAAAAAAGAAGAACAAAAAAAACTTAGGTGTTTTGTACTATGTATATATGACATGTATACTTCTTTTTTTGTTCTTTTCTTAAATATTCAATAAATTTATATAATAAGATAGGTAAGATAAAAATCGTTATACAATAAAATAAAATATAACAGAATATACAGGTATAAAAATAAAAACAAAAAAAGAACGCGGAGACTCGCAAAAAACCTGATAAGACCTGAAGTCTTATCGAAAACCGCTCGTGAATATTAAGTAAGGGGTCGTCCATAAAGTACGTACGCCAAAAATTTTGAAATTTGAAACCCAGTGCCGAGGGTTGTCTACCTATACCCCTTAATTGGAAAGGGGAGGGAGAAACAGCAAATTTTGTGCTCTTTTGCTAATTTAAGAAGCTTTATAATTTAGCAAAACCTAGCGGTCAAATCTGGAAGATTATGAGACGCTAATGACACGTTTTTGGGGGGGATTCCGACCCATCAACCACGGCCCTGCTAAAACCTGTTTTTTGTCGACTCAAAAAATAGGCCTTACTGAGGGCCAGTATATAAGGGGTGGCATGTGTGCATGGGCCCCCGCAGGATTTTTTGATGTTCCAGATAGAACACCTTCACACAACGTGCAAACTCCAAATTTAAGTTTGTTTATATACCAAATGAGGTGGCCTTGCAAAAATTTAGGATGGCGGAGGCCTGGGAACAAAAAGCCCTAAAACGTTTGCCTCCCCCCTTCCCTGCCCAAACGTTAGGGAAATATGTAGCAAAATTTTCAACTTTAGCATCTAAAACTTATTTTATATTTATCGACAGATTTAATTTTTGTAGAAAAACATTGTAAACTACAAAAGTTATGACCTTTTTAGTGCCCTCATGTATGGGCAGGGGAGGGCAAGAGTTTTAGGACTCTTTGTTCACAGGCTTCCACCATCCTGATATTTTGCAAGGCCTTCTCATTTGGCATAGGTATAAATAAACTTAAGTTAGAAGTTTGCACGATGTGTGAAAGTGTCCTATCTGGAACATCAAAAAATTCTGAGGGCGCCCATACATGTGTGTGCATAAGGGAAACTATACCCTCTACTCCATATACCATACATCTTTTTATGTTGGCAAACTAGAGTCTTTAGTCAGAATGTAACTTTTCTACTGATTAGCTGGTTAATTGTGATAAATTAGAAAATCGAAGTTCGTACTTTTAAATTGAACCCTCCCCCCCCCCCCCCATACGCTTTTGTACGCTTTTTGAAGACCTCCCCCCTCTCCCTTATGAGCGTACGTACTTTATGGACGACCCCTAATTAACATGAAATATAAAATAAAAAAACAAAACAATGTCGTAGTAATAATTAGCGAGAACATAAATTACGTAAGAATATATAAATAAAATTGGTATAAAGAAATTCGTGATACTTTTATATATAAATTCAAAAACATTTTAAAAAGTACTGTTTTCATAAACACGAAAGATGTGGATCAGATATACTATTATATATTAACTTATGTAATAAGCTTCATATTCATTTTCAGAAGAATTTAAAAATATAAAAATATGTCTTAAAAAGATAAATAATTTTTTTTTTTTTTTTTTGTTCTTTTTTTTCTATATAATAACTATTACAATATTATAAATGAAAGAAGAATGCATATAAATAAAAAATTACAAATTTTGTTACATATAAAATAAGAACGCGGAACTTTTCTTGAATGAAAGATAATTCTATTCATGGGATAAATCAAAAATTTTCAAAAACTATTCTGTTCCAAAGAAAAGCTCCTCGAAATGAAATACATGACTTTCCAAAATTAGTTAGAGAGAAAGGTTGCCGAATTAGATTATCATTTCTTAAGTTATATTTATTTTATCTTTTAAGCTATATAGATTATGAAAAAAAACAAGGATGCGTTGGTTTTACATTAGTACATAAAACAAAATATATTTAAAATATTCAGCTGATAAATATTAGGATTTTTCATTTGAAATAATAATGATTTGGCATGAGCAAATCAATCTTTATCATTGATAAGACAAGCAACATGCTTCTGCAGACGATAAAGAGATAGCAGTTTAGATTTATTGTTTAAAATAACTGTGTTTATTTTAAAATAACTGTGTTTATTAAAGCATTTCTGTATAATATCTCATATAAATAACGTACTCTATATATACTCTAATATATTTCTATATAGTATCTCCCATAAATAATATACTGTAAACTTAATGTACTGTCAAAATTAAAATTTAGATTAAATTTATAATTTGGCTCTTTTATTTTATTCATTTACACAAATTTCATAACATTTTTTTATAAATTGAAATACTGTTTAGTGTTACTTTTATGTATTATATAAACGAACACAAATGAGCTTTAAAATATTCAATACGTAAAATAACAATGTAACAAAATAAACTTAAAAATATTCAATACACAAGATAAGTTCTTAAATCATAAATCCTAATGATATTGGAAACTAACTTTCAGAAGTATCTTTAATAAATACGTTATTTGAAAGCACTTCTTTAAATGCATGCAGTTTTTTAGTTCTAATAAAGCAAATACAAATATATAAAAATCTCTAACTCGAAATTTTATGCGTGTATATATAATGAATACATAATTTCTCCTCCCGATAAAGTGAAATATTTAAATAAGTTGTTGAAGTATACTAAAATATTTCGTAATTTAAGGTTACGGAGTTTCTCTTTAGGGATCGTCCATAAATTACGCAACGCAAAATATATTTTAAAAACAGAAGTAGGAGATATAAGGCTCTTTTACGCGGCAATTTTTATTAAACTTAATGGGCTATTTTGATTTTATATTTAAATTAAGACACTGCGAAGGAAAACTGTGAGAGTTTGCGTTACGTAGTTTACGGACGATCCCTTATCCTTAGTACGGACAAAATCATCTAAAATGGTCAAAAGTGCGGTAAAAGGCCGTAAAACGTCTAAAAAAATATTTCTTTTCTCTCAATGGTTAAAAAGTGTTTTGGTTACTGAACCTATCTAGCATAAATTTTAATGTTAGATCAGCTACATATAAAATTTACCTTTTCAGTGGTTTCAACGGTTAACTTAATATGGTACAAACTTGGTATTATATTTATATTTGAAAGTAATTATATTTCGCTTTCCTTAAAGTTTATGTCCATTTTTGAATCTATCAGAATTTTTAGAACAGTATCTTTTAGTTTTAAAAATCTTTCCAGCAATTTTAATAAACTACTCCATCTAGTTTTACAATCTAAATTTAGAACAAGTTCTTTTCCCACAGTTTCTCAAAAGTATTTTTGCAGTAGCTTATCATTCTTGGTTGGTGATTTTCTGAAAATTCTTACAACTTTCTTAATTTTTGTAACTAAAGAGTTTACTTTTGCGTTTTGTAGAATAAGATGGGTAGTCTCAGTCGCTTCATGGATTAACTCAAAGTTTTCAAGTTCAATTTCCGGATAATCTGAATCAAAATCAACATTAAGTATTACATTAGCATCACATTCATTAATATTTTGTACTTATGTTGTACTAATATTATAAAGTAATTTTATTATTGCCGATTATAAGCGCGATGTATGATATATAACTGATGGCTTTTGTTAGGTAACTTTACCGATCTAAAAAGGCCTAATCCGGCCCTGAGTGGAACCATTTCACCGGAATCATTTCACTAAATGAATCACTATGTTATGTTTTTGTACTATTAACGGCAGCTACGTCTAATGTTATGCAGACAATATTTGACTTCTTTTAAATTAGTTCTGCTCATACCTCAGCAGGTGCAGATCCGTGAATCCAATAATTAATCCAAGATTTCAATTATTGTTGTCATTTCTATGAATGATAACGTTTATATACCGGCGGTTTTTACTGGATGTCCATTCATCTGTGGTAATGCTAAACGCTTTTTTATTTAGTTTGTTCTGTAAAATTTCATTCACACCCAGCCAACATATCCAAATGGGCACGACGTGGTTTTTAACCTGGGCATGCGTTACATGACACGGGTTCTAAATGGATCCCATTTAGGCCAGCCCATTTAACTAAATTGACGGAACATTCCATTTGCATTGATCACAGAATATTTTGTCAAGTGTGTTTATTGAAATAAAACGCTCGTTTTCTTCATTTAGTATACATTATAATTATTAAAAGAGTTAAACACTTGTTCAAAAGTTAACATTATTTATTAATTTGTAAAATAGTTATCAACTTACATATCAACTTACGATAAAGTAAAGTTTTTTAAGTTTGTTCAGTTTTGTAAATGCATTTTAGCACACTAAGCAGTAGACGCCTTGCAAGCTTTACTTAAAATTATAATACTGCTTCCTGCTGTATAAGTTGTTGTTGCTCTTTACTTGTTGCAGTAATCATTATTATACATGTATTATTACTATACATCATGGTATATGATAATATAATATATTATCACATATCATGATATATAATATATATGTATAATAATGAAAAGTAATACATTATATATGTATAGGAATGATTACTGCAATAAGTTATAAACTGCAACAATTTTACTGTACTTGCAATAACTAAATGTTTACTGCGTTATAAAAATTTACTTTGTTATTAAACCTATTTTTGTAAATCTAGAATAAGTTTTAATTTCTTAAATTAATTTCTAAGGTCTATTTTATAAATAATTTTTTTTTAATGAAATGTTTAAACTTGTTTAAATTAAACAAGTAAACTTTAAAACATTAAAATTTAATATTTTATATCTAAAACTCGATTAAAAAAATCTATTAGTTGATTTTGTTTTAGATTATTCCATTCCAATTTATAGTGTAAGTGTAACGTTATTCACATAAAAGTCATCAAACTAAAAAAAAAAAAAAATTTTTCCATCTGTTTACAAAGCATATAAAAAATATTTAATTGTACAAAAACATAACATAGTGATTCATTTAGTGAAATGATTCCGGTGAAATGGTTCTACTCAGGGCCGGATTAGGCCTTTTTAGTGCCCAAGGCACAAACCCACATCGGTGCCTCCTTCTGCCGGGGGCCCCTGATTTTTCGTTGACTGTGACCGCTGGTATGTTCAATATTATGCAAAGAAAACAGTTGTTAACAAATATGTTTGTAGTTTGTACTACTATCGCTCATATAAAACCTACAATAAAGTATTTCTGTATTAAAATTAATAGCGAAAAAATTTTGAAATAATAATAGACAAACTGTATTTTTTATTAAATGAAAAAATCAAAAAGATATTGTCATTTACATTTTAAAGTTTTTTTTACTAGATCTACCAAAGTCTTTGAGTATATCGTCAAAGTTAATTTTGCGCAACTTATCTGCCTCAATCACAAGCAGAGACAAGGATCGCGCCTTTTTTGTTTCATTGTTGATCTACTTGGATTTTTTGTACGTTTCAATTGAGAAAAAGAACGCTCAGTTGAACAGTTAGTAACCATTAATGTTAAAAATATGCGGAAGGCGATTTCAACATTTGGAAGGGCACACTCAATATTGTCTCTAACTATTACTTGGTATAATTCTCCATGATTGAACGTGTTGTTTTCCGATTCTAATGCAGCTGGAAACTTGTGTTGAATATATGAATGAAATTGTTGTAGTTCAGTTTATAAACTATTATTCAGATCTTTGGGATAAGCATTTATTAGTTCTACACAACACTGAGATGTTTGTGATAATGATCCATAGACCAAACAAGAAAAGCGAACTGCTACATCATTATATACTTGTCTTCGTCTACTCATTTCTGTCTCAAGTTTGTCAACAATGGCGTAGAATGCAGATATAAGAAATTTGTTTCTGGCATTCAGAGATACTTCAGGGGTATCACCATCATTGAACACTGTCTTTCGTTTACGATTACGGGTCAAAGTTGACTTATAATCTACACCTGGTGTCATTATTTTTGCAGCTTTTTCAAATCTTTCAAATTCATTCCTAGATTTATGCAAGTGATCTGCTAGTAAAAAATACAAATCAGCACACGTTTTTAAGCTCACATGCTCTTTTTGGAGAGCCTGACTAACCCTGTGAAAATGCTGTAATATCTCTTTCCAAAAAAAAACACGAAAGCAAATTCTAATTCTTGCATCTTCTTTGCAATGTTTTCTGCTTCTCTTCTGGTGTTTCTCTAATGCTTTTAAAATCTGAGGATAAGACTTTAGGATAGCGTCAGTTGCAATAGCATGTGCATCCCATCTGGTATCGGAAAGAGACTTTACCAGCGTTTCATTCACAAGGCATTCTTTCAGAATCTTCCATCTGTTGGTTGAAGCTGAGAAAAAAGTATAGTTCAGTTGCACTGTATTGAAGAAGTTTACTGCTTCTAAACAGGAGTCAACGGCACTTCTGCCTACAAGATTTAGTGAATGGACAGCACAGGGTATGCATATAGCAAACTTATTTTCCTCTATAATTTTTTTTTGCATTACTATGTAGCACCCGGACATATTAGCTGCATTATCGTAGGATTGACCTCTGCATTTCGAAAAATCAATATTGCAAAATTTACGTAAGTACTGCAGCACTTGCTTCGCCATACCTTCACCAGTGTGATTTTGCAACTCCAAGAAAGTCAAAAAGCGTTCAATGGGCTCTCCATCTGCTACATATCGAAGAACAACGCTTAACTGATCTATATATGAAATATCGGGTGTTGAGCCTACTGACAAGCTGAAATAACCGGAAGCCTTTACTTCATCTACAATTACTTCACGGACTTTTTTGGACATAATTTCAATCAGTTCTTCACATATAGTTTTAGATAAATAAGAAGGATTTCCCTTTCCAGAATTTTCATATTTCGCAATGTGTGATGCTAAAAATGGATCAAACTAACTGACCAACTCTAGCAGCCCTAAATAATTTCCATTTTGTAAAGATCCAAATTTTTCATTTGTTCCTCTGAAAGCCAGACCATAGTGCAAATAACCGCTATTGCTCTACTCAAAACATGTTCCCAGTAACTATACTCTTCATTTATTTGCTCTTCTAGCTTTTGTGTACACCGGAGCCTTGTCGACGAGTTAGGTATACTAACATGCAGTTTTTATGAGTAGCGCTTTGTTCGTGATTATCAACATAAATGTTATTTTTCCAGTCACTGAACTCATTTTTATCAGCAAAATTGGTGGAACCTGTAGATGCAAAAAGTTTACAAACAAAGCAGTACACAGATCCCGTGGATGGTGAATACAATAACCACTCTCTCCTGTACTGCTCGCCATTCGCTTTTGTGCCATAGAAAAGTTTTTGGGAACAATGTCTTGTTATTTTTCCTCCAGCATAAATACGGCAAGATTTATCAAAGGGAACAAAATGATGCTGACAGTTAGTAGGCCCACAGTCAACCCAGTAAGCCACATCATAAGCGGAAAAGTCAATCCACAGTCCTGGATCTATTGCTTGATTAATTTTATCATTTTTATCTTTATTATCTACATCTTTATCATCATCTTCAACAGATTGAAGAGAATTACACTTACAACAAATTTCATTATCAAGCTCTATTGCAGTGTCTGGATTTGCAGAACAGCCTATAGTAGACTTATCAAGAGGGCTGATAGTGTCAGTAAAATCCTTTTTTGCCTGTTGCTGATCTAAAACTAAATAACTTGTTAATTTTCTGCTCGTAGCTTTCACAACAGAAATAGTGTGCTCTTTTTCTTTAGCTTGTTTTCTCTTTTGTGCATCACTTAACTGAACACGTTTCATTTTGGGATCTGAAATTGAAAAAAGTATGCAAAAAGATGTAAATAAAAATGATTAAATGATATAAAACGAAAATGTAGTTTACATAAAAATTAAAAAATTATGCAAAATAAGGCTAAAAAACAACAAACTTAAGGTGTAAGCTCCTATAAATAATTCCTTAATATCAAAATCAATAAAAATGATAAAACAAATTATAAAACAGCTTTAATAATAGTTTCACGTTGTTAATAAAAAAATATCCTCAAGTGAAGTCGTTAAAGCGCAAAAAAAAGAGCCATTAAAGCGCGAAAAAAATAATTAGTTTAAAAAAAAGCTAAATAAAAAACCCGGCTCATTCATAGCTTAATTTTTAAGCATTCAAGATTTTACCAATCTTGAATATGAATTTTTATTATAATATATTTCTTCATTTTCATAGCACTTGTTCTACTTTCAGTTGTTTCTGGACTTAAGTTTGTTTAAAAGAAATTTTTCTTAAGGACTTGTGGTGCCCCCAAACGCTTGGTGTAAAAAGGCAAATGCCTTGTTTGCCTAATGGTTAATCCAGGCCTGATTCCACTGGTCAGCCAACAAGCTAAACCTAATCCTACTTTGTGTTTAAGAAAAGTAAGTAATAGTAATATTACAACATGCTATCCACTTGTATGTCCAAAGTTATAAAATATCTATACTTCCAAAAAGGCTGCAAGCAACCACTGTTAGAGTTAAAAGTTATTGAAAGAGAAAAGATGAAGTTTGAAAAGCAAGATAACGATTAACAGACAACTTTAGAGAATGAAAAATTCTAAAAAATTGGGGTTTGAGGAAAAAAACTAGATGAATAAGAATTTTTGGAGCACTTAGGAACATTGATAATAAAAGAATGAGAATTAATTGAAACACGAATATGAGTTTTAGTAGATGGCACAAGAGTCGCTAGCTCTTTAGAGCAGCGCCCATTATAGTATTTATAGAAGAGAAAGAGAAGCAACTTTACAATGATGTGACAATGGTTGAAGGTTGGGTGCAAGAGCAGGTCCAACAATGTTTATAAGGCGTTTTTGCACCTTGTCTAAAAAAAGAAGAGCATCATTAAAAGATCCCCTCCAGATATGGCAACGTTATTCCATACAAGGACGGATTTGAGATTTTTGGAGATAAAGAATAAAATCCGGATTAAGAAAGTGGCGAGCACGGTTAAGACATGCAACTTTAGCAGATGCTAACTTTTCTATGGATTTATTATTTGGTTTCCGAGGAAGATAGGGAATGAGAGTTACTCCTAGAAGACGAACGGTAGTTAATTTATCGAGTACATTACCGTTCATTAACATAGTTTTGAAAGTATAGACAACAGCTCCGGTTTCACTTCTGCAAGACTATAACAGGTTTGTTGTTCGGAACACAAACTGTAGAAAAGCTTAAGTAGGAAATCATTTAGATACAGAAGCGGGATACAATACGGTTGATACAAATGTCAATACAATAGATCTACCAGTTTGTCGGCTATATCAGGTAGGATGTGATTAGTGGAATCAAAAAATAAGATTAACGAAAAGTTCTTAGCAAATAATTCAGCTTACTCTTTGGGTGTGATAACAAAGTCTAAACCATGCAAGAGAGGAAGAGTAACAGATTTCCCTTTATTATAAATACTGTTAAAGATTCTCCAGAAGTCTCTGGAGCCTAATTTTTGAAATAAAATACAAGATTTTGTGACCTGAGAAAAACGGGCTTTGCCATTAGAAAAAACTTTTTTACCATGGTCTCTGGCAATGTTAAACATACGTATATTTTCTAGAGAATTGTTTCGGCAGTAGATATGGAAGTAATGGTCACAATTAGATATTGTAACAGCACAATGAGAGGAAAACCATGGAGAGGAGTGAGACTTGACTTGGAATTGTCAAGAGAGAATAAAAGTTTCATGCTTGAATCCAAGAAATTACATAAGATGGACATATGTCAGCAGGAAGACAAAAAATATCTACCCAAGAGCTATCACAAAGAAACTCACGGAATGAGTCTCAGTCAGCTTTAAGGTAGTTGTAAGAGGTACGATGATAGGGGGATTCAGGTAATGAAAAAGAATGAGGTAATAGTTTTAGAGAGATCAAACCGTGATCAGAAGCACCTAAGGGTGAATGAGAAACTGAGCACTGACTAGGATCAGAAACAAAACACGAGTCGAGTAGAGAGGGTAAATGATTCGGATTGTCAAGAAAACTAGTCGAAAAGTAGACTATCTGTGTTAGAGATTGTGAAAGACAAAAGTTGTGAGCCTGAGCATCTGCAGATTAACTGACAATAGAACTAAGCCATTCAATGTGATGAACAATAAAGTCACCAACAACAACGTTATTGGTTAAAGGATAAAGAGAAAGAGCTGGGTCAATTTGATCAGAAATAATATCAAAAAGATTGCTGTCTTGTGTGCAGTCAAGTGAGGCTAAACGCAAGCACATAAAAGAATAGTCTGTGGATTCAAATTTTTTACGAATTTAAATGTCCGGGCCAAGCATGTGACTATTGGAGTCTTTACGAATTAAAGCAAGATAATCAACACTATGATCACAAGATGAGACAGCTGAACTCAAATTAGTCTCACAAAGAGCGACTAGGTCTGGTAAACATTGCGAGAGAAAATACTCAGCAGCAGAAAAAATACTTCGATAACCACGAATATTAGTGAATGATAGATTTAGAGAACTTGGTGATGACGATGGTGTTTTGTGTTTTATAGTTTTTGATACTTTAGTCATTTTTTAAATTGGTTAAATAACTTGATTCAAAGCACAGATAGTACTCATTACATTATCTAACAGTCCAAGCAATTGCTTCATTACTGTTAATCAACCCTAAGCTGTAACAATGGCTCCAAATGTGGCCTTGACACTGCGCACCAAAAGTACAAATAGGGACACCATTAATGCGCAATATAGCACTGTTATAACAGTTATATATATATAGCACTGTTATAACAGTTCAGCTCTAAAACTCAGTTCTATGGTTTTGAGGCCGGTTGGTAGTAAGGTTTCCCAAGCTTTGTGGTAGCTCTCAGAGAGGCTTATTCCATCAACAGCTATAAAAAGTCAGAGTACAAATTAGTACTCTGATTTTTTAGAATTTTAATGGAATCAGTCTCTCTGATAGCTACCACAGAGTTTAGGAAACCTTACTACCAGCCGGCCTAAAAACCATAGAACTAAGTTTTAGAGCTGAACCCTCATTAGGAGATAGAATAATTTGCCTAGTCATAAAGACAGAGACACAAGCAAAACACATAAAATTAGTTAAGGAAATCTAGCATTCAACATCATGAACTGGTAACAATGTGTTATAAATACATCTATGTCTGCCTAATAGATGAAGAAGGGGTCAACAGATAGAATCTGTCGACCTCTTAAGGGTATAATCTGTTTACCCTTAAAGTTATAATTACGTGAAAGATTATTTATTGTTTACTTTAGCAACCAGAGAGCAAGAGAAAAACTCATCAGAAAACTCATCTGATTTAAATATTACTGAAAATAAAAACACACACACAAACGCAACTTTTTTGCTGAAAAAAAAGTGGTAATATCTTTATAATAAAAAAATATCTTTAGTAATTAATTTTGAACTCATGAACAAATATATAAAATGCTGAAGTAACTTTGCTACCTAGGTTAAAGAATAAAATTAAAAATTAAAAATCACTGTTATGTTTTTGATATGTATACACACTATACTTGAGCTCAGAGAAAGGAATTTTTTAACTTTGTCTACGTTAAATTATAGAAAATTATATTTAGCTAATAAATATGTAAATAAGTTTTCAAAATGAAGGTACTTTTATTGTTCAGCTACATTTTATTGAAATGTTTTTATAACTGTTTAAATGATCCTCTAGTGTAAAGCATTTTTCTTTCAGAATGGTTATCACCTATTTTATTTTACTTAGAATGTGGTATAGATACATTAAAATTAACTTCTTAGGTATTTCATGAGAAAGTAGGACAAGCATGTGACCCACCATCTCAGATTTTCTTCATACTTTGTAAAACTGGTCATCTTTATAACATAAACTACCTTGCAAATTTTTAACGCTGATATCAAATGGGTTTTGGAGATATTGTTACTTTAAATTCAGCTATTTTTATAGTGTTTTTTCAGTGTTTTTTGTTTGGCGGCTATTTTGATTTTACTATTGTTTTGGTTTTACAAGTTGCTGTTTAACTAAACATGTGATTAAACTGAAAATTAGCACCAGTATAGCTTTTAAGACGAGTAATCAGATTATAATATTTGTTTTCAATAAAAATATTTAGAACTATATCAATATGGGGATTGTAATTGACCTATAGCTATTTTTGAATTTTTAACAAAGGCAGAATATAAGCCTGGTAACCATGGTAGTATTATTTTTTTTTGCTTTTATTAAAATAGGTATTTTAAAGAGTGTTTCGGTGCGAAATTGAGAGATGGGTTTTTTGAAACTTGTTGTAAAAATATAGTAGTATTATGTGAAATAAAAAGTATTATAGGTATATATTCATGAATTCTTTTTAAATTAATAGACATTTTGATTAGTCATCGAAAATTATACAAAACTCTTAAACCTATTATTGATAGAATCTTTAATTCGAATAAATATTTCTTTTTTAAATCAACTTTTGCTTTCTTATCTATGACATATTATGTCAGGCCATCTTTTACTAAATCAGAAAAAACACTCGATATTAAAACGCTAAGACTTAATATCTGATATTTTATTAGCTTCTTTCTCTGTAGTTAATCATTAAAATAAAAAACTTGTTATAATCAAAATTAAAAAATACCTATATTTAATATGATATTTAAAAATACTAATGTTAAAAGTTTTCTTCAATTTAAATAAATCTATATATGTCTGTGTATTTTGTGTTTAATTATAGCTAAATACAAATTGAAAAAATAAAATGAACAAGATTTTGCGTACAGTTGGTATTTTATCAAATCATCTATGTCATAAAATGATGTACACTAAATCAACTGGGTTGAAAAATTTATCTTGAAAATCAAAGAGAGATAGAAATTGATTATTAAGGAGATCTGGGTTATCAATATTAAACGTTAAAATAAAATCTGTTTACATTTTAAAACTAGTATAAAAGTATAATATTTACAGCGTAAAAATAATATAAAAAGTAAATTTACTTGTTCTTAACTTATTGTGCTGTCTTTTTACAAAAAAATACATCTAGTACACTTTTAACTAGTTTTCAAAATTTTATTTTTTTAATTTTATTTCTAAAATTATTAAATTATCTAAATTATCATTTCCTAATTTTGGCAAATTTTTTTTATTGATAATATATTTAATTTAACAATTTTAGGTGGTTTGCGAGAAATCTACATTTAACTGGCAAAAAAAATGTGTTCAATTGGTATTGAAACAACACCTGGTTTTAAAATGTGTCCTTCAAGTCAAAAAGAAATTGTAAAAAAATAGATGATTGGTCTGCCTTACATGACTATAATGGTGAAGATAATTTTCTGGAACAAACATTTTTTGATGAAAGTATAGAAGTTGCACAAGAAAAAGAACTTATAAACACCAGTTTTGATAAATTAGATGTAAAATTTCATGGGGTCTTACAACATGCTAAAATTTCTCTAGTGGAAAGAAAATTATTGCTAGCTGCTGATGTTATGTCAAAAAAGATATCAGTTATCCTAAATGTTAACGCAACAGACCTGAAATATGTTACTGAAGAGCCCAATGTTGAAGAAAGCTGAAGATCTAGATAAATTGATGCTTTCAATGTAAGAAATGCTGAAAACTACTAACAGAAGAGAAAAGATTCATATTTTGACATTGGTTCCAGATTCATGGTTTTTAAAGAAAGCAGTTGAAGTATTTAATATATCAAAGTCAATCATAACTAAAGCAAGAAAACAAATTAAAATTTGAGTTCAAACTAGAGCATTCTTAGTCCAAAATAGGATTTTTCAAATTTGCTCAGTTAAAGTCAAAATGGTGTATTTATGCTGGTCATTAAGACCAGCATAAATACACCATTTTGACTTTAACTTTAAAAATAACCAACCCTGTTTGTATATGTACAATACACCAAAACCTAAAGCTTATGCTTTGCGCAGTTTAACTTGAGAAGAATTACCATGAACTTGTAAAGAAGATTGTTTGTAATTGTTGCCCTGGAACTCAGAGTATTATCAAGTATATAACTTCAAATATATTGGAAAAAAAAAGGATCATTTGAAAAGAATGACAAAGTTGATAAAGATGAAACAATTAGATATAAACAGTGGAGTACAACAGATAGAGCAAAACTTCTAAGTTACTCATCTACAGTAGGCGAAATCATTGAAAGTTTTAATGAAAAACTTGATAGTATAACATCTCACTTTTATATTGCTAATGCACAAGGTAAATATTTGAATGTATTAAAGTCATCTATACCAATAAATAAAATTACTGTTTTGGTTGATTTTGCAGAAAAATTTAAGTTTGCCATACAAGACAAAATCTTGAGCTACCACTGGATCTAACAGCGATGCACACTACATACTGTATTTATTTAAAACAAAAATGATTAGGGTGCTACTAAAAGTCAACCAACGCATTTATGTCTTATATCTGATGACTTAAGACATGATGTTGGATTCCTTTATTATATAGTAAAAAGAACTGTCCAATTTGTACAAGAAATGTCTCCAAGTACCACAAAAGTCCACTATTTTTCTGATGATTGTGCTGGCCATTACGAAAATTGCAAATATTTTTTAAATTTATGCCACCATGTTGAAAATTTTAGGATGCAATGTGAATGAAATTTCTTTGCAACATCACATGAAAAGCTACCATTGGTGTTAAAAAGAATGGTGATGGCATTGGTGGAGCAGTTAAAGGACTTGTTTAAAGTGCTAGTCGTCAACGTCCAATTGACTTACAAATTCAGAACGCCGAAGAAATGATCAATTTTTCCAAAATATAACATATTTATCATCCACTTCTTATTTTTTTAAAAGATATCTTTTCAGTCCGTAAATCTTTGACTCTTTGATTGAATAATGCAAGACTTAACCTGGCGCAAGAGGTCTTCACCAATTTATTCCGCAGGATGCAACAAGAATAAATGTCAAAAGAGTCTTTGAGCAGGAGGAATTTAATCTAGTATTTAACCTTACTGGTTCAATGCAATATCATCAAGAAGTCATTGCTGGAAAATATTATATCTGCAAATACGATATGGTTGGTTTGGTACTTGAAGTTGATGAAAAAAATGAAGACGCCCTTGTAAAATTCATGCATCCTCATTTACCTAACACTTCTTTACACTGACCAAGTAGAGATAATTGTTGTTGAGTTCCTAAGCCCCATATTCTAATTATGATAAAAAACGATTATCTTTAAGAATAGGACTCAGATAGACACAGATAGTCTAATCCATTCTTTATATTAACTCAATCATACCAGTTTTCTTTTATGAGCAATATATAAATTAATCAGAAGGTCTGGTTTTTTATAGAATAGTTTCTTATTTAAAACTTGTATTTATTTAAATTTTTAGCCTTAATATATTAAATTTATGATGAATTTTTCATTTTGACTAATGATAATGGTTTTTTTTATATAATGGAAGTTTTCAAAGCAAGTAATTTTTAATAAATAACATCCGAATATACTTTTCATTATAATTCGTTTGATTACACTAGGGAACAACATTTTTGCTACCTGAGATCTATTAAGTGTATTAAGACCATTTTGACCTGTTTGAACTGTCTAAATATGCCATTGAAAACTGTGTATCACGTCAGGTTTTAAAGTTATATTGACATCTTGATTTATCATTTTAACACTTTATGGTCATTAGAAATATAATATCAATGCTTCTAAATTTCAATACAATAACTAAAATTTTGTGTAAATAGAAGAGCAAAAGCAACTATACAGTATCATATGTACAAATAACTTCATCGTCATACAATGCATTTTGAAATCAAAAATAATTAGATGATGTTGCTTTTCTTTTGTAATTAGTGTCACACCCTCGCTGTAAAAACCAACAAAAATTTCTCATTATGTTGCTGTCATACCTCTCTTGATATCTGTTTTCCATCGTTGCTATTTCTTGGTGAAATCGTTCACCCTGTTCGTCACTGACTGCGACAAAATTGGGTGGAAAGAAACTGAGATGCTAAAAGTGAATTTTTAAGGACATTCTGCATCCCATATGCTTGTATTTAGTTAGTACTCTTTCAACCAACTCTTAATAGTTCTCAGACCTGTGGTTTCCAAAAAGTTAGAAACTACCACCACAAATGCATGCACAAGACAAAATTTTCTTTAAGGTGGGATCTCGAATAACTTCACGAATTTGAGGTCCGGTGAACACACCCACACTTATTTTTACTGTTGTAAGAATAGTCTTAAACTTCTTTTGAAGATAAGCGAAGCCACCCTAATCCTTGAACTGAGTCTTCACAAATTCTTGAAAAGTCCAAGCTTTATGTGAAGTGGAGGAAGGAGTATTTTGGTAGGATCAATAAGAGACTTATGTCGTATATTGTATCTGCCAGGTACATGCGCGGGTTTAGCTTTTTAAAGAAGTTAGTCAAGAAATGTTAGCGCTTCTAGGTATAGAGAGGCGAAGCAGGGGGGGAGGGAGCCCCCTTCAAGCGAGGGGGTAAATTAAATTTGCCCCCTCGTTTGTCGAGGGGACAAATTTAAACGGTTCAAAAATTTTTAAAAGACACCACTTGTTTACAAACTCTTTAACGGACGCTAAAACGGACACGGACCATTGGACCTGATCAATCTGCCATGCTTTAGACTCTCTCCCATCGTCGTAAAGTTGTCGTAAAAAAATCTCTTTTTCTTTTCTACAAATATTATCATGATCACTGCTCAAAGGAGCTACTATCTCTAGTTCCATCAACTAAAACTCATTCTCGCTATTTAGCAAAGTTTAAAGCACTAATTATTTCAGGCACCCTTTTTATGAATTCAAAAAAGAAGCACAGGGTCACACTAATTTAGATCAATTAGAGGAAAAAAATTCAACCCACTAATTAAAAAACACTACCATATTATTTCAAATTTAATACACAGTATAATTAATTTATGACAAAACACAACAAAAAATGTTTATACTTTTAGCTACTTTCTTATCACAGTTTTTAACTGATCGTTAATACCTCAAACGTTAATACCGGTACCTTGAAACAAATTTCTAATTTTACTTTAACTAGTCTCACAAGTATATATATGGTAATTTATAGAATTTATTTTGTCGAAATAAATTTTTTCCACAAATTAAACCTATCGCCAAAAAAAAAAAGTGAATTAAAAAAATTGTTACGAAGCAAAAACTAAAAGTGTGTCATGGTGCCCCACTCTTCCTACATTGTTTCCAAAACAATGCTAAAAATACTTAAAATCTAAATATACACACAACATTATTACCATTTATATAACAAAAATTATTATTATTAACATGAAAGATACAATATAATAATATCATAATAATATATAATATAGTAGTAACATAATATAGTAATATCATAATAATATACAATATAGTAGTAACATAATATAGTAATAACATGAATATTAATCGTAAACATCGGTAAACAATGTAAACAAACTTGCGATGCGGCCGGTGAACAGTTGTCACTTACCTTAACTGTATTGAAGTCATTTTTTTCCCTAAACTGCTGGATAATGATCAATAAAGTAAACTTTAAGTCATGAAAGTTTACAAAATTAAAATATTTTAACAGTTAAGCAAGGTAAACTAAAATAATGACGCTGAGTAGAACGTTTAAAAAGGTAGAACTAAAAAAATAGAAAAAAGGTATATTTAATAAAATAAATATTTAAATTTGTAATGCTCTTAATTAAAATATAAAAAATATAGTACATCAAAAAGTAAAATCATATATATTTTTAAATATAAAAACTGATAAAATACTATTTACCGATTGAAGGTGTTAAGGTTACTAAAGAGAAAAAAAATAGTATATTTAAATATTTAAATATTATTTTATATTAAAAAATCTAATTAAAATGATTTTACTTTCATAATTCTAATTTGTTTCACATCATGTGTTTTATAAAATCTAAAATAAGAAAAAATTCATTTTAAACTAAAAAAATATTTAAAAAAAGTAATACTAACATTTCATTTTTTTTTCAATCAAATTAATTTAATTGAACTGATATGTTGGAAGAACAACTACTTGTAATATTTATATTTATTCTTAGTCTTATATTTATTATATAATCAACCCTGTTCATTGCTTGTTTAAAATTGAGGAAGGACTGACCGCTGGAATTTTAACAACACACTTTGTTCAGAAAAAAGGTAACTGTATTGTATTTCAAAAAAAAAAGATTTTCTTACTAATATGGCTCAGACACTAAGTATTACATAAACTAATTATATATAGAGTAATTTTAATTAAAAATTTAAAACAACTTAAAAAGCATTAAACATAAAATATTAAAAGTTAACTTACAAATTAACAAATAAAAAAAAACTTGTTAAAGAAAATGAATAATAATAAAAAAATAAAATGGTTAACAGTTTTTATCTGTAAAATTTAATCTATGATTTTTAAGTGCAAATAAGTCTATAACTTTTTCAACATTAGGTTCTATCTCTTGGTCAATATGCAATAAAGCAAGACTGTTCATTCTCATAGTACTTTGTATGTAGTTTTTTAATTGTCTCATAGCTAAAAATGATCTTTCACACGCAGAAGAGGTTACGGGCAATGTTCCTAGAAAGCGAAGACAAACTCTTAAATTTGCAAATTGATTGTTAGGAAGACTTTTTAAAGTACTTGAAATATTATCTGGTAAGCAAACTTTTTCTTGAACCCAATAGCTTTCTCGCTAATCAAGTTCTGCGCTTAAAGAAATTGCACATGGCAAATCTGTTAACTACAAATTTACAAAAGATTGAAACTTAACTTTCCAGCCAATCTTCTTAGAAACATAAGACATCATTTTATCTGGAATAATAACCAAATCATCATAAGCAACCAAAGTATTATCAATACATCTGTTATTAACTTCAAATAGGAGGTGATTGATAAGTGATATGGTTAACGATTTCTTGAAATAATCTGAAGTTGAAATAAATTGAAGCTTGTGAGGAAGTTTCTTTATCGCACTTTTTTTCTAAGTTCATCCTCATTCCTTCAAGACAAAAAACAATAGGTACAAACAAACTTTCAAAATCATCCAATCCAGTTATGCGTTCAACCCATCTTGTGCGACGAACATCAATTAATTTTTTCTTTGTTGCAGAATCATATTTCTGACTTGCTACTCTAAGATTTAGACTAAAATGGTGAATATACATTGCTTTGTCATTGTGATTTTTAATTCTCTTTGAAGACCTTTAACATGACCAGCAACAGATCCTGCGCTATCATACCCCTGACCTCGACAATTGGAAATGTCAAGAGAATAATCTTTAAGACATGATAAAATAGTTTTGCAAAGAGCTTCTCCTGATAAACCATATTCGAAATGCAAAAAACCCATAAATTCTTCTCTAACATCAAAAGAACTATCTATAAATCTAATAATTAAAAACATTTGTTCCTGATTGGAGCAATCAGATGCTTCATCAGTAATTATTGAAAAAAATAGATTTTTTTTATATTGAAAATTTAAATATTCTGGATATATTTACCACAACAATTTATTAATTCATTATGTGATGAATTAGAAATATAATATGCATTCTTTGCTCAGCTGTTAAGATGATGCTCAAAAACTTTATCCCCACCTTTGATCCTGTAGTTTAAAAGCTCAACAAAATTTCCTATTCTATTTACTAAAGAGTATTTTCCAACAGTAGGATGATGTTAGGAATCGTCACGATGACCTCTAAAAGCTATATTGAGACGGCCTAAGAAAATGATTGAGTCAACAATTGAACGCAATTTGTCCAGATTTAAAGCAACCTCCTTTTCATATTCTTTATTGATCAAAATATCAATATTTTGAATATTTCCATTCATTGTATTTGAAACTGCTGAAAATATGGTCCAGGTGTTATAATGAAGACTACAGCTAAGTGATGTTCATTAATCTTTCCTTTTTTCCTATGATAATGTCTTTTAAAAGCACTCACAGCATCTGGCCGGTGCTTTACAGGCTGAGAAAACAAGTTTTATATCTACTAGATTTCGAAAAGTATTTAAACCCAAACAAAACACAACTCAAACAATATGCTCCATCTTCAGATGGTGAATAACTAAGCCATGAAAATTGCTTTAACCAGATAAGTTGGAAATATCGTCTATTTGTTTTTGGAAAACAATAACGCTCATCAGGCACAAAAACATTTCTAATCAAGTTTTTTAATTGCAAATCATTTAAAGTAGATGCCTTTGAACGAAAGCATGCAATATCATATTCACTAGAAAACTTAGGTCACAACTTATTTGTATTAGACTCTAGTTTTAAAATTTTGGCAGATAAAAACTTTTTTTTTTAAATTTAATAATCATTTTCATTTAAAGGTAGCAAAGTATTGGAAGAACACGATTTTGAATCTATAAAGGAATCAAAGACACTATTTCTGTGAGAGGGTCTTATAAACTTGATGTTGTATTTGTATATTGTATCTGTAAACATAGTAATTGTTAATTGTTTAGCACAATTACCTATTTTTACAATTACCTATTTTTACCTATAATTTACTCTTCAAGCATTTCTCATCTGGAACAAAAACTAGAGGTACATAAAGATTGTGTTTATATGGAAGTGGGGGATTTGATCCTTTAAAATAAAACAATAAATTCAGAACATCTGAGGCTGCAGATAAAATACGAGGTTCAATTTTAAGATTAAACATAAAGTTATATTTTAGGAGAGAACCAATTGTTTTGAAGTAACACTGAACTTGTTTAAAACACACAGTTAAAAGAGCAAGTACGCAAAGAAAACCAGACCATACGAATTTTTGACATATATGTAATGCTTCTTCCTTAACAAGATCATCTTTTAGTTTTCCTGAGTCTACAGAATGTGCGGACACAGACACTGCTAACAAATTATCTATTGATGAAAACTCATTTGGATACTTTAAGCACAAGCTGACAAACAATAGATGATTACTGTAAAATGAGAGATTTAAATATAAATTAATTGCTGTCAGAATTCTTAAATCCATTACCAAACTATTATCACCACTCAGACAAATAGAAAACGAACTAAATAGACAATTACCAGTAGATTCAGATCTGTAAAAAAATGAATAAAGCTTTTTAATACACAATAGAAAAGATCCAACAGCAAGCCTAATGTAAAATAAAACTTTATTCAAGTATTTATATGTTTGATAAAAAAAAAAGAAAATCAATTAGACCAAAGCAAAAGATAAATTAAAAAAATGGTTTGTTTATGCTAACTTTCTTAAAGCAATTTTAAGTCAAATTTATTATTATTATTATTATTTTTATTTTAATGTTATTATTATTGTTATTATCATTATTATTGTTTTTATCATTATTATTATTATTGTTATTGTTTTATCATTATTATTATTACTATTGTTGTAGTTGATAAAAAGAATGGATTTTTGCTATTATTTTTTCTTTTACTTTTTGAAATAAATAGAGAACTGTTTACTTCAACGCCATAATTTTCCTTGAGTTCTGCGGAATGTCGCACTCGACAGAAATATTTCTCTTTATTGACTTTTGAGCAGTCAATAAGTCATAAAGATCTGGTTTGTGAAGGAAATTAATCTTTAACGACAATTCGGAATAAACAGTTCGTAAATTTTCAATACAACCGTTCTCAATTAATTTTCTTATAGACTGTAAAGAAATGCAAAAAAATGCTAAGAAAATGTTCTAATTTAGTCAGTTGAAAGTTTCTTTTAAAATCTGCAATCAGCAGAAACAAACAATCAATTAATGGCTAACTTGCGCCTTACTTGGCCTGAAGTTACGCTACCGAACGATGAAAAAAACCACTAGTTAAATAAACTTAATAATTTTTTGGACTCTCGTTTGCCAAATAAACGGGCCAAGTTAGGCACAAAAATGTTTTGCCTAACTTGACCTGAAGTTACGTTACCGGAGGATTAAAGGGAAAATATTTTATAAGAATTTATACGATTTTGAAATCTCGTCAGCCAAATAAACGGGCCAGGTTAGGCGCGCCTAATATGGTCCAAAATTACGCTACCGATAACAAAATTAGAATCCACTTTCCAAATATTTCTTAAATTCTGAAAAACGAGCAAGATAAGGACTTTATACTTATAGTAATTCCTTATATATCGCTAATTTACATACAAAAAATCACAAAATAAAATTGAAGAATGTATTTTTTTTTTAATTAAAAAGATGTTAGTCAACGCGCCTAACAAGCTTAACCCTAAACCCGCCCCTGAGGTACATGATTAGTTCTTACTGTCCAGTATTTAACTGTATGATGATTTTCGTCGTCACGACTGTTCCATAGACATAGAAAACACATGTACTTTGTGTATCCCAGCTGCAATCCATGAAAAAGGAACACTACTTTTAGATCCCCACAGAAGCACCAGTTATGATCTCTATACTTGATAACGTTGAGAAGCAACTTCATAAAATCGGATTACATGAGAAGTCGGATTACATGAGAATATGTCTCATGTAATCCGACTGCGTGTGCTAATGGAATAGATGACATCACATTCCCATTGTGTAGGAGAATTGCTTTAAGACTAACTTTACTTAAGTCTATAAACAGACGCCAGTCTCCTGGAGTATACTCACTGTCCAGTTCTTTCATTAAACCGTTAATGTCAGTACAATAACAGATACTGTCATTCTAGTCATAAAATTTAGCAAGCTGTACATGCCTATTACGAAAATGTGAAATTGTTGTTTCGCTTTGTAACAAACTCCATTTTTGTAAACAAGATCCAAGCTGTTCTGCCTTCTTCTTCGTTAACCCCAGATCCTTCACTAAATTGTTCAATTCAGCTTGGCCATTAAGATGAGGTATCACTCTCATACTCCCTGTGACTTTCTTCATCATTGTCGTTGCTTTCGCAATCTAGGCATACTAGAAGATTGGGAACTGGATTTTGTTCATGGTGTGGAACAGGTTTCAAAGTCAAGAGTCACAATTTGGATAATAAATTGCTGATTTGTTTTTCTTGGAGTATCCAGCAATATTTTTCATGCAGGAGTTGCAGTTCGAATGATGATCTCTTGGCTCTCGCCATACCATTGGTACCGCAAACAGCATAGACTTTATTTTGCCATTTAACCACTGGGTGAGCCCTACATAACAAACACTGCAGCAAATATGTGGCGCTCAGGTTCTGTTTTGATCACATACTTTGACGCCGAAGTAGTGATAATAGGCAAAATCCAACCTTCAGTTTTCTTTTTCGCAGATATAACAGAAACAGTCTGAATGATTCAAGCAACCCAATTTTAACTTTCTTCAAATTGTTTTAAAAATATTACACGATCAGTCTAAAATAAAAAAAAACATAATATTTAAAAGTAAAGTACACCGCACAACAAGTGTACAGCAATATTAAGCAATATAAAAACTAGCTAGAACATGTCTTATTACCAAAAATGTAAAAGTGATATAACTCAAAAACCTGACGCGATCATATTCTGATTCCTCGTCTTAAAAACTATACTGGTGCTAATTTTCAGCATGTCAATACTAAAAAATATGATAAGGTGTCAACACGAGATAAAGTTAATACAAGAAGGATATAGTACAACCATAACCTTCTTGTTTTTATTCTTATAATTTTTATTATTAACATTATTAATGTTATAATTATTCAAATTATTGTTTTCGTCTTCATTATTTATATTAATAAATATCGAAAAAAATTTTTTTTTTTAATCTTGTTGTTATTTGATTTAATTACCGCCATTGAAAAAAAAACGCAGGTTTATTTACCACGGTCTTTTGACTTATCAAAAAAGTGGAAAGTTATTATACGCAAGCGAAGTGAAATTAAAATTTTACAGAATTTTAAAAATGGCTACGGTTACAGCACTTCAAAAACCATTCGTTGACAACAGTTCATTTGTCTAATTTTCAGTAATTAAATGCGCGTCTAACTAATAATTAAGTTGAAATTATTATAAAAATAACTTAAAGTTACATGGAAAAATGTTTCAAATAAAATAAAAAACCTCTCATTGTGAATAAAATATACTTTTAGCAAAAGCGACTTTTTTGTGTTTTGTTTACAATTTTTGGAGCTTTTTGAGCTGAAAAAAAAATTTTGAGCGTATAAATTTTTTTATATTTACTTTTTTAGGTAAATATACCTTTAATCTTTTTTTTACTGTTTACTAATATCAGGATTCATTTTTGTTTTAAAGTTTAAAAGAAATTTTAGATCTAACCTTTCGTTATGTATATATATATATATATATATATATATATATATATATATATATATATATATATATATATATATATATATATATATATATATATATATATATATATATATATATATATATATATATATATACATATAATAAAGGAAATGAGTAGCATTACATATGTAGCATATATATATATATATATATATATATATATATATATATATATATATATATATATATATATATATATATATATATATATAATACTATATATATATATATATATATATATAGTATATATATATATATATATATATATATATATATATAATACTATATATATATATATATATATATATAGTATATATATATATATATATATATATATATATATATATATATATATATATATATATATATATATATATATATATATATATATATATATATATATATATATACAGTGTTTTTGATAAATTTTGTCTCAAACATTTTTTTTTACATATATGTAAGAAAATACTTAGAATAAAAATAAAAGTGCTACCGCTATGTTTGATATATAATATAATAGAGGAAGTGAAACTCTATTATAGAGTACCTTAATTTTTTTTTACAGAATGTTTATTACTCATTCTATACCAATTAACACAAAAAAGTTAATTGATAAGCTTGATTTTATTTTATTCATAAATTTAGACACACAATCAAAAAAGTCTTATATCTTGTTAATTGATAGTTAATTAGTAGTTTTTCTCCCATATTTCTCAATAATAGGGCTAAATTAATTGATTTTGTCAAAAAACCTTATATAAATATGACTTAATTGGAATTAGTTAATCATTATTGAATAAATAAACAAAAGTTAAGTTAGTTTTGCACTAAAAAGACGCAAAAAATGGGCAAAAGACGTATCACTCAAGGTGAAAGGTGGCAAATTATTGCTCACATCAATGAATAAACCAAAAGTAATAGAGAAATCGCTAGGTTAGTTGGAGTTTCTGAGAAATGCGTTCAGACAACGAAGCAAAACTTCTTCACACTGGTGGTGCCAGCGAGAAAACGAGGCCCGGTAGACCCTTGTCAACCACCAGAAAGGACAATAGTGCCCTTTTTAGAGCTGTCAGAGCTAATCTAAGAATTAGTTACAAAGAGTTGACCACAGAATTCAATACAACGCGAAATACATCTATTTCTCAAAGCACAGTCCGCCAAGTACATATCAAATACAAGATTGGAGTCTACTCTGCTTTGAAGAAACCGCTCCTGCGCCCATATGATAAAAAAGGAGACTAAAATGGTGTCGTCAAAGAAGGTATTGGACAATAGAACAATGGAAAAACATTATGTGGAGTTATGAGAGTAACTTTGAGCTTATCAATCGCAAATCTAACATAACAGTCAAAAGAATGGCGCCAGGTACATTAGACCAATTGTACAAAGTGGAGGAGGATCAGTAGGAATCTGGCCATGCTTCAATTACAAAGGTGTTGGTATGTGCCAAACATACACCGGAAGAATCAACTCCAGAATATGCGTAGAGGTACTGGAAAACAACCTAATTCTATGAATTGACCTGCTAATGCTCAATGATAAAACATGGAAACTTCAACAAGATGGCGCTACTCCACATACTGCATACTATACAAAAGAGTGGTTCAACGATAATAATATCAAGACAATACCGTGGCCTCCATATTCACCTGATTTTAACCCTATTGAAAACATTTGGGCTTGGATTGACCGTGAATTGGCAAAGGTTCAAATTTCCACACTTGACCAGCTGAATGACGTCCTTAAGGAGACCTGGTATTGGGTCCCAAAAGCGATGTGCAAAAATCTTGTTGAGTATATGCCTAGAAGAGTTCTTATTTGTATTAAACCAAAAGGCAGATACACAAAATATTGGTTGGTTAATAAAATACGCCTCCTCATGTATCATGCGTCAAAATTCATGAATATTTTTATTTGTCTTATTTTTTTAATACCATGTAGTTGTACCTAATTATTACTTAGTATTTGTATTTTTTCTGTTAATTATTTTTAAATTTTGCATTCTGTATGTATATATCTAATAAATAGAAAAAAAACTAGACCAAAATCTTTTTTCGATATTGTTTTATCGTTAAAAAACTAAAAATTTCTATTCTCAAATATGAGTGCATCTAAATTTATGAAAACCACTGTATGTATATATATATATACATTTATATATATATATATATATATATATATATATATATATATATATATATATATATATATATATATATATATATATACAGTATCGGACAAAACGAGTGCAACCAAATAATGCTAATTTAGTTTCTTTATATAAAAGTGCTTCATTTTTTCAATTTAGAGAAATAACTATGTAACTGTTTAGAGACAAAGTTCTTCAAGTTTTATTCATCACAAAGTTCATTATTTGTACACGAAAAGTATTA
The DNA here is from genome assembly GCF_038396675.1 of Hydra vulgaris. Classification (NCBI taxonomy): domain Eukaryota; kingdom Metazoa; phylum Cnidaria; class Hydrozoa; order Anthoathecata; family Hydridae; genus Hydra; species Hydra vulgaris. Next base: position 75,093,642 of record NC_088931.1, read on the forward strand.
AATTAATCAAAAGTATTAAAAAAAGTTGATTTCCTTCTGGACAAAACAAGTGCAACTCGACAAAATCTTGACCAAGCTGTATTTCGCTATCAATATTTCGTGGCGAATCCTTTGTTGTCGATCACAGCCTTGCATCTTCGAGGCATAGATTCGATCAGGTGATCAATGAAACTTTGTGGAATCGCTGCCCAGGCCTTTTGGATTTGTTCAAACAGTTGATCCGTATTACGAACACCTTCACGATTAATTCTGCGGTTGACGATCTCCCACAGGTTCTCGATAGGGTTGAGATCCGGAGATTGAGGCGGCCATTCCATCACCGATAGGTGGTTGTCTTGAAACCACTGCTTGACTGCTTTTGCAGTGTGTTTCGGATCGTTGTCTTGCTGAAAAACCCATTTTATTGGTATATTCCATTCAGCATGAGGTAACATAACATCTTTCAGGATATTTTTATACATGAAACGGTCCGATATTCCATCGTTTCGATGTATTGGACCTAGACCGTTAGAAGAAAAATACCCCCAGACCATTACATTACCTCCGCCATGCTTCACGGTCTTATGGCGCAGTTTTAGGCGCAAGTAGATACGAAAGTGCCTGCCGTTACTCAAGGAAATAAATGCTCTAAATGTATACAAACTAAATATATACCATAACTTGTTATTTATGTTTAAACTTCAAAATGAAATGATTCCAAAAAATTTTTTTAAAAGTTTCACTCGAATTAATCATAAATATGAAACAAGACATTCAATGAGTAATTACTACATCCCACTAACATCACTCAAAAAATCTGACTTTTTGACTATATGCCGAAAAGTCAGATTTTTTGACCACGCTTGTGGAATTCGGTTCTTGACGAAAATATGAAAAAAATAAAATCTATTGCTACATTTAAAAAAACTATAAAAAGACACTTACTAAATTTAAACATTACGCACATTCTCTCATTTTTTTTAAAAAAATTGAAATAATTTTGTATTTTTAATTTTTTATGTACTTTATTTAATTTTAATATTGTATCGAATATGTATATGCATATGAAGCGAATTTTTTTTTTTTTTTTTTGTTTATTGTCTTTAATATGTATACGAATATGTACAGATTTGTAATTTTTTACTTGTTATTTTATATTTTAACTTTTTCTTAAATTTCTTCTTTTTTTAACTTTAAGTTCTTTTTTAACCTTCTAAAATTTCTAACCAAATTTTTATTTTTTTTTAAACTTATTAATTTCACTCTATAATATTGGAAGATGTAAAATTTAATTGTATTTTTTTGTATTTCACAAAGGGGCTTGATGATAAGTCATTTTGACTTCTACTTGCCCCAGTCAGTTTGTAATTATATATATTTGTTTAAATTTTATAGATAACATTGTAAAATGTGTAAAATGACGAAAATAAAATAAAAATCGAGGCGTTTTCCGGCCGGTCGACGTACACGGCAAATGCCATCGCTCCCAATGATGTTGAACTTCGATTCATCACTGAACAGGACAGTTCGCCATTTCTGCACATTCCAGTCAATATGAGATGTAGCAAACAGGAGTCTTTTCTTCTGGTTTTTTAGTGAAATCAGTGGTTTCTTTGCAGGGCGTCGAGAAAACAATCCGGCTTCAACAGCACGTCGTCTGATTGTTCGGTCTGATACAGGCAGCTCTAATTGCTTTTGTATCTCAACTGATAATATCGAGGGGTCCTTTTTGACGGATCTGACGATCATAGAATCCTCTCTAGAAGTGGTGGAACGCGGCCTTCCACCTTTGTTATCTGCTTCCAACTTCCCTGTAGAACGATATTTGGAACATAGTCTTGATACGGTCCATTTTTTCACGCGATGTTTATCACAAATACTTTTTTGTGATATTCCACTTACGTAATCGCCAATAATTTTCTTTTTTAGTTCCAATCCAAGACTGTCGGGAGCCATTTTTGCACTTGAAGTCATAAAATTAATAAAAATAAATAATCACGCTTCTCAATGCTTACCGTGTTACATTTACCTTGTGATGATACAATAATGCTCTGTGAAACACAACGTCTTGGTTGGATGTGGACTGTATTGATGTAATGAAACACTTGTTGTATTTCATTTCTTGTATTGATGTTCTTCGATAAAACACTTTGATAAAACTCACTTCGATAAACTGTCTTGATAATTCTGACTGATTGACTTCTATATACTGACTGAATTACATGTCTCTTATAAATGAACCTGTGTGAACCTGTTCTGGAAGATTCTAGATGCTTCTTTTCGATGCTTCTGGAAACTTCTGGATGGTTCTGGAAGCTTCTGCATGCTTCTGGAAACTTCTGGATACTTCCTTTAATTATTAAAAAACTTCCGTGACGTTGACACGGACCAGACTTAAGAAAATGAAACAAACCAAAAAAGTTGCACTCGTTTTGTCCGCTGCAAAATGAAATTTTGCAGCGAACAAAACGAAATTCTGTCAACGAAATTCTGCCTGTGTGCTGTCACCTGTCAGCTGATTGCTCATGTCATGGCATGCTATGACTCCAGACTCCTGAACTGTTTGCTGTGGTAGTATAGTTCGTTTCGTTTTTAAGACATGTAAAATTAGGAACACTTTTTAGCATTATTCGATGTTGGTTGCAAATGTTTTGTCCAATACTGTATATATATATATATATATATATATATATATATATATATATATATATATATATATATATATATATATATATATATATATATATATATATATATATATATATATATATATATATATATATATATATATATATATATATATATATATATATATATATATATATATATATATATATGTTTGGGATGCAACAAATATTTTGCTAATTCAATATATTGTATCAATCAGTTTCGACATGATAACGTATTGACCCAGATCGATTCTTCTATAAAAAAAATTTTCGTTTCCAGCCTTAGCGTGCATTTATGATTTAAATAAAAATAACTGTTGTTTTTAAAGCTGGTAAAATCTTTGTGTTGCCAAATTATATGAAATATGATACTTTGCTACTAATTTAAGCTATTAAAACTATTTTTTAAATGGGCGACAAGAAATTAAAGTATTGTTTTGAGTGTTCTTTTTGAGTACCTACCAAGTATTTATGATGCAAACTAGAATTTGCTTTTTAAATATATTTTGAGTTATTCATTAAAAACAGTATCAAAAATGTTGTTGCATCCCTAATATACATATAATATATACATATTAAATGTTTATAGATAATATTATATATATTGTATATGATATTATATATAATATATACAATAATATTAGGGGGGTCCAAAATTGTTTTTTTTCAGATTTTTTGTAGTTTAACCACTTTTTTTTAATTAATTTTTTATGCTGATTTCGAATTTCACAATGTTTTACTTCATTATCAATATTTAGCCTTCTACTTCAATTTTAATAAAAGTGATTATTTTGACAAAACAATTTACTGTTAATTTAAATGAAATCATTTATTTTCAAATATAAGCGATGTAAAACACATGGTAAATTTTTTTTTCATTTTATTAATAAAACATTTAATCACTATGTCTAATTATAAATAACACAAAAAATTAGACATTGCACATCATCAAGATAGTCTAATATTATTAATAATTTGTTTCGACCTCTATTGAAAGTGCGAAAAAACTTTGTGGAAGTCATCGTAGGTGATTGTGGATTGCTGTGATGACTTTCCAAGTAGAACCTTCAAATTAGTAGCATATTCTTCTATAGACATAAGACGGCGCTTTTTTGTATTTTTATCAAAAATCATGATTTTAAATAGAATTGATTTCCGTGGCAATGACCTACTTGTATCTCTAAAATAAATTGCTTTATTCTTCAATCGTCTTTGGCATTTTATCAGATCTTGCTCTTTTTCAATATATTCACAGACATCTGATCCACTCGTAAATGGGTCGCCTTGTAGTTTTAAACAAGTTAAAATAGAATTTCTCCTGAACGCCTGATGTAAAGCTTGTTGTTCTTTTTTAGTTAAGCCGCTTTGTCTCAGTTGAATCTGTCGCTAGTTCCAACTGTATTCTATACTTTCAATTTTTCTAACAATAGGACCCATTTTCAAAAAATAGTTCTAAAAAAACCATTTTCCAAAATAGTTTTTAATTATTTGAATCTTCATTTCTTAAATGGTTTGAATATCTTAAGAACATTACCACGTGAAACTGTTGAAAGTGACGGTTTTTTTCGAAGTCGATTGCTATGAGTTCCACACTGACGCTCAAGTTCAATATTATTTGTAACTGTTTTATCTACTCTAACGACTTGATTAAAAACATAATACTCATCAGGTAATCGATCATTATTTCTTTCTCCAAACCCATAATGTTTTCCTCTTTGGTGTTGAAGAACTATAGCTAAACTTTGCCGAACTATATTTGCAAGAATAATGTAATCATCAAAGTTCTTTGATGCGTATTTTCGAACTACATCAACAACTTCTAAGCCATAATCTTCTTTATTGAGATTTTCAAAAAGCCTCTTTGATACTCCTTGAACACATGGCTCCTTAAATTCAAAGAATTGTTCATTTATGACATCATTAGATAAGCTTGCATACATCTTGCTAAAGAATATTTGCAATTTAGAATACGTGGCTTTACCTTTAGTAATACAAAAAAATGGTAAAATAACTTGCATTCCAAAAGCTGCTACCACGACTAAAGTAACTATAATGTAATCAAAATTTATAGAATCTCGGACTAAACAAGCAAGTTTATTTGTGATATATTCATGTTGGTCTAAAAACTCCTTAAAGTCGTCCCAGTGATAGCAAACCATAGAAGAACATTTCGAAAGACATTCAAATCGAACATCTTTAAATTCAAAGAAAAAATATCTTTGTTTTTACGCTGCATAAAAGTTTTAAATTCTTTATGATAATTCCATGGTTTTTGAATAAAACTTGAACCAAACAAGTTTAGTACCCATGATAGAAAGGTTAAGGATAACGTTTCCGTACTTTTGTTAATAGATATATCTAACAGAAAGCCTTTGAAAAGGTTATCCATATTCATTTCATTTTCAATTTGGTTTAGAACTTTTTCAATAGCTCTGTCAAAACCTAAAGCTGTATGTGAAGTGCAAAACAGTTGACAAGCAGGATTTTCTCTATCGAGTATATCAGCTGTGATTTTAGATACTCCTATATTATGAACAGTACTGTCAGTCATATGAACATCTACCTTCTGGTATAGTTCTTCTGAGGTGTATTTTGAGGCTTCCTGTAACATTTCGAATGTTGTTTTTATTCCATCTGCAATATTTTCTGTAGTTTCTGAAGCAATTGCTAATGTAGGCAAAGGAAAATAATATTCTCGGTTAATATGTAAACCAAAAGGCGCAAAAGTCCCAACATGCTTTCGAGTAGTAGAGTCAGTTGCGTGAGTTATTATATCGCCACTATTTTTAGCTTGAACAACTCTGTCTGCAATCAAGCCGAGAGAATACGCGTGGATCTGTTTTAGTTTTTTACGTATGTCACTGCGTGTTGGGAGTGTGTTTGAATCAATAAATGTGTACTCAATAGCTTCACAATCATTTTTATCGTACTTAGATATACGGTCAGTTTCATCTGGGATTTTCCATTTTGTTTTAAAATTTGTTTAAAAATTTGATTGCCGATTACTTTCAGTGCAATTTGCATTTCCCTCATCGAGAATCCTTCTCCATCTAACTCTGCACATGCATGGTAGATATCACTTAAGACTAAGTTTTTTGATTGTCGCACATTAGGTGGAACATAAGTATTGTGAGAACTATCTTCAAATATCAATTTTGGTTTTGATCTCGTCATGTATGCCAGTTTTGGTTCACTTACATCGACAAACATAACTCTCTTTTTTTGAATTGGTTCAGTGTCTTTTTCAAAGAACTTATATTCATTTTTTGTTTATTCTCTTTCAAGAAATTCATCTTCGTCTTCAAATTCACTTAACTCGCTAACATCATTATCGACGTACATTGTCTGATAAACTGCTGTTTCATTTCTTATCTTTTTCTCCATTTTTCTTTTGTCATTAATAACTTTTTGATGGAAAGTTTTGTCAGCATTTTGGCATGTAAAATTCCTGTTACCGCGCATGTTTTCTAGATACGAGTAGTCTTCAGCATTCATTGAAATACCGAAAAACTTCTAACTTTTCACGACGTTGTGGAAGCAGAAAATTTTTTTTCACCTTACTTGTTTTTGTCAACACCTTTTAAGTAGCGATATTCATTGATTTCACTTTGCAGACGTTTTAAAATGGCCTGATATGATACTGTGTAGATATTACGCTCTGCCCAATGAGTTTCTACTAACTTTGCAACTCTTCGACAAGCACTTTCAAAAGATAATTTATTGTTGACTTCGATAAAGACAAGTGAAAGAAGATGTCTGAGTAAAGGCAACTTGATAAAATTTATCAACTACAGGGAGAATTTCAAAAGGAGTTTGTTTATTTTGATTTAAAATTTTGTTATTACGTCTTGCTACAATTTTTTTCATTTTAATTGATATCTAAGTTTAGTTAATAATAGAAGCAAAGTATTCTCTTGCAAAGTAAAACAAAAGCTGTTTTTTAAGTATTTATAAACTTTACGTTTTAACAAAAAAAGTTTTACTACATTTTTTTTTCAATTCAAATTTATCCAATCAAAATTTAAATTGCATAAATTTTAACATAAAGTTGCGTAACTTTATACGCAAAATAACCGCTGCAAAAATTTTTCTTTTAAATGTTTTTTTTTGTATCTTTAAAATTTTTTTTTAAAATTTTTTTTAAAATTTTTTTAAAATTTTTTAAAAAATTTTTTTTTTGTATCTTTAAAATTGTTTAAATAGAAGTAGAAGGGCAAATAGAAAAAACTGAATTACTTTTCAAACTTTTCTAAAAAAATTAATAAAGAATTCCTGGTTAAACAAAAAATAAAGAATTTTGGACCCCCCCCCCCCCCTATCAATATATACACACATATTTATGCATATATGATGAATTCCATCACGACGGAATCACCGATTTGAGCTTATTTTCCACATTTATATTATAAAAAAAAACTGTAATGTGCATATTGTTATTCTATATGATATATGTGTTTGTCACACATTGGTCTGAAATACTTCTTATACCAAAAAACTATAAATACATTATAATCATATAATATTAATATAATAATATGCGTGACGGAATCACCAATTTATGGACATAACTTGGTGATTCCGTAGAATAACAATATGCACATTACAGTTTATTTTTATAATATAAATGTGGAAAATAAGCTCAAATCGGTAATTCCGTCGTGATGGAATTCATCATATGCATATCTATACTCACACACACACGCACGCATAACTTGTCATTTACAAATTTACATGAAAAAATCCAAATCAAAATAAAATATACATAAATTAAAAACCAAAATTCAATAAATTTCTATGCTCAGATTTTTTTTTAAAAAGTTTCAAAAATATAAACAAATTACACTTTTAGCAACTAAATTTTCGTCGAAGAGAACCATTTTTTTTTTAATGTATATGTGTTATTTTTCATTATTTTCTTTTTAAAAAATCAGTTACTTCTATAATTTTAATTCTATTAAAAATATACAAATGTTGCATTTTACATCAACTTATAATCATATTGTTGCTAGTTTAAAATATTCTTTGTAGCTGAAGACCGCAGCTATCTTTAAACAAATAAACGTTTGTAATAGGTATTGCGCTTGCGTATAATAACTTTCCACTTCTAAACGACCGTGTTACATTTTAACAAGCACAGCCTCGTGTCAAGGAGTGTTTTATGAAAGGCTTTATTGGAACTAACATCATTTAATTGATAAATAATAACACAAAATTTATAAATTGATAAATAACAAAGTTTGATAAGTTAAAAAACAGTTAAAAGTTAACAATAAATATAAATATTGAAATTACATTAGGGTACATATACATATTAAAAAAATCTTTCTTGCGGATTATTGGGCTAATTGTCCGAGTTCAACATTTTATCTGGCTAATAGTTGTCCGAGTTCACATTTTTTAGCGAGGAGTTATAAAACTTTAGCCGATTTAAAACCTTTCTCCTTCGAATAATTATGACAATTAGCGTTACCATTAGTAACAAGGTCAATATCATAAATACAAAGAACCCAATTTTTAATTCTAAAAAAAACCATTAATTAAACTAACATTTATAAAGAATATAAATATATTTAAAATATCTTTTAAAATTAATTTAAATTTATTTACAAATCAGCAACGTAAAAGATATTTTTCTTTAAAAAAATAAATAACTTACCTAGTTGTGTTAAGAAAAATATTTTATGAGGAAAACAATCTTGTTTTGTTGTTGTGCGTCGGCTTGTAAGTCTAAATAGATTTATAATAAATAATAAAACCAATTTGTAACTTATACCCTTTCGTAGCCATAAAGATTAAAAATCTTTAACCAAATGTTTTTAAAACAAGTTAAAATGGTGTGAAATAAATTTGAAATTTTTTTTAAAATTTTTCAAAAATATATTTTATTAATATAATTTATTAAACTTCTTGTGACTGATCCAAGGCGCTCTATACTGAAGGCCTATTCATCGCGCAACCGTAAGCCGTGACTGGGGGCCTATTTTAATATTTTAAAAATTACGGAGATGAAAAGCTCACATTGAAAAACTTGCCAGAAAATTTTTAACTTTTTCAAATTAATCTTGTTTAATCTTGTTTATTCTTTTACATTTCCAATAACTTTGTATTATTAATGTTTTTTAAATTATAAATTTTTGTAAATAATTTTAAAACACTGTATTTTTACTTACTTGTTAACTCCTTTGAGTGTTAGGAGTTTCTTGTTAAAATTTTTGAGAATTTACATTTTGAAACATTTCATTGTGGAATAAATTGTTTTATAAAAAGTTTGTGTAAAAATCGTATAAATATTGTTGATTCTTGGTCAAAGTTTGAGAAAATACTACATTTTAAATGTCATGGAAATAGATCATAAGAAAAACATTATTCAGCAACAAATATCAGTTATGTCTGCAAAGCTTATTGGAGAAAAAAAAAGAATCAGATACAATTATACGTAGTTTTGAATATTTTACAACATCTCGCGCTTTATACAATAAACTAAGAAACGATTTTCAATTGCCATCAGCTAGTACTTTGACACGCATAACATCAAAAGTTTGCAAAATTGATGATGCTAGTTTCTTAGACACAGTTTTCAAAAACATTGAAGAAAAACAAAAAAATTTTATAATTATTCATGATGAAGTATATTTATATATTAATTATTTATGTCAAAAAAATGATGCTTTACCATGGAGGAACATTGTTTGGTAAATCTTTAGATGATCCATCATTATTGGCTAAAACCGTGTTGGGAATTATGATAGCATGTCTCAAAAGTGGTCCTAAATTTCTGCATAAGATGATTCCAATTTAAAAATTAAGTTCAAATTTTCTGTTTGAACAAATAAACTCCAGCATAAACTTATAAAATCATCATCTGGCGATGTAAAAGTTGTTATCTGTCCTGGTAATTGTGTAAACCAAGCATTTTTAAAATTATATCATACTATTCCAGAAAAACCTTGGAAAACGGATGATGGGATGTATTTACTGTTTGACTTTGTTGATCTTTTGAAAAACATTAGAAATCTATGGCTTACGGAAAAAACTGGGGAACTAGTGTACAGTGATAATGGTGTTCAAAGAACAGCTAAATGGCAGCACCTTAAATGCTTATATCAATTAGAATCAGAAAAGTTAGTCAAATTGTCAGACTTGAATGAAATTGCAATAGCTCCCAAGCCAATTGAAAGGCAAAATGTATCTACTTGCCTTAAAGTTTTTTCAGATAAGATATATCATGCCTTGCTGACCTATTCTCAAATAATTTCAAATTCTAAGGATACTTCAATATTTATAAATAAAGTAATAACCTGGTGGAAAATTTTGAATGCGAAAGGTTGTGGAGCTGATGTAAGACACAATAATCCACTAGAAGCACCTATTTGTAGCCCTGATGATTGCCGTCTTAATACTCTATTTCAGTTTGGTGATATGGCTCTTGAAATGTGTTGTAAAAATGGCAAAAGAGTGAAGCAGTTATCTAATGATACTGCAAAATCAATTCACCATACTTGCTATGGTATTGTGGAGCTATGTAAATATTTATTAGCAACAAGTCATGATTATGTTCTTCGTGGTATGTTTACAAGTGACCACTTAGAAAAAGTATTTGGGAAATTAAGAAAAGGTTCCAGGGTGCCTACTTTATAAATGTTCAACAAATCAAAAAAAAATTGCATACAAATCACACATCACTGTTGTTATCTTTAAATATTGACATAGATTCATTTGATTTTAGTTCAGGCCAAGAGCGTGCTTCTTGTGCATATGTTTTATGTGAAGCAGGTAGTGAAATATTTGACAATTTAGAAAAACTAGTCATTAATTTCTGATACTACCAAAATGTCTTCGATTTAGATCGCTAGTTATGTGTGTAGAAATGAATATAATGAAAACATTTTTTTAATCAAACATTACTTTATTATGAAAAGTTTGGTGAGTATACCAAGTCTATAGATCGTGGTGGTCTTAAAATTCCACCAGACAATGTTTGCCAATGGGTTTCTTTTTTGCTTTGTCTTATTCCATTTGATAAAAGATAAAGTTTGTCGTAAGTTATTAAGTGACATCTTTTTGCTGGTTTCTGAATTTTACTATTATGAAATCAATCAGAAACATTGCAACACACTTGCTAATTTAATTTTAAACGATTTTTGTGCACAACATACACAAAGATCTAATAAAGAACCTGCATTAAAAGTTTTATAGTTATCATAAATTTGTTTAGAAAAGAATGATTTGTATCTGTTGTTGTTAAAATATATGCAAATAATTTCTTTGTTTTAATTTTTTTTAATATAAAATTTTAACATTTTATTACATTTTAAGTATTTCTCAATAAACTAATTAAATTCATTAAGAGTCAAATTTTGACTCCAAAATATAATTTTATAGCAGAGTTGCTGATAATCCGAGAAAATAATAGACCCCCAGTCACGTCTTATAGTTGCGTAACCAATAGACCTTCAGTATAGATCGCCTTGGACTGATCTCAAACATCGAATAAATCTCAAACGCTGACCTCAAAATTTGTTCAAAACCCTGACTTCAAAAATTATTCAAAACACTAACCTTAAAAATTGTTCAAAATACTGACCTCAAAAATTGTTCAAGAGGGCAAGAAATATCACAATCTTTTAGTTTGAAGGGAAAGGTATTTCCAGATGTATCATTTCGAAAATGCATTTCAACTAAAAAATTTCTAATGAAAAACTATATATATATATATATATATATATATATATATATATATATATATATATATATATATATATATGTATACATAATTTTTTCTTTATTTGCAGAAAAAACACAACATAAAAAACAAAATTCGATACCCGATGTTATCTTCGTACATTTCAATCATAAAACAAGATGCGAATGTTGGTACTGTTATTTCCAAATCCAATGTAGCTGCTAATGCCAGTATTGATGTATCATGCTGAAGCCATGTATTAATTTATTTATTATACAAATAAATGACAATCATATTTTGAAAAAATAACCATTTATTCTAACCACTGAGATTAGACCGGGTGAATAAAAATAAACAATTGCTTTTACTCTGAACTTTGGAGTAACTGCTCAAATTACGTAAATAAAAAATTTGAGCAATTGCTTTTTTTTGCGCGAAAGCTTTTACTCTCAGCAATTACTCATATAAAAGAAAAATGAATAAAAAAGCTTTAACTCATAAAACGACAAGCAAATGCTTCAAATTTTACAAGCACCTATAATAGTTGCTTTTTGTTTTATTTTTTGATAATTGGACATTCATTTTATCATTTTACAACTTTATTTTACTATTTCTTGACGATATATACATAGTGTATATATTTTATCTTCATTATTTTCTTTTATCAATTATTATTTTCATTTTAGTAATTATTATTATCAATCTGATTTATACTAAAAGCAGCCATTTTTAAATGAAAAAATAAAAACAATTTCTCTTGATAGCAGAATAAAGCATTGACTCTTAGGCAGAAGCAATTGCTTATGAGTAAAAGCAAAACTTTATTCATGTATTTTTTTAGCAATTGATTTTGTTATGAGCATTTGCTTTTCAGCTTTAAAATAAAAAGGTGAAGTTCATGATATCAATAGTTATCGAAGTATTAATGCATCTCATTAACTAACAAGTTTGAACAAATAAGCGCTAAAAGAGTAACTGCATATTTTAAACAAAATGATTTATTTTATGATGACAAAGACGGCTTCAGATTTAATCATTAAAACCCATCTTTAAATAAACTGTTCATTATAATATGAATTTGTCTATTTAGTTTTTTTTTTTTTTTTTTTGGTTTACTTATAATTTTATTTTTATTTATTTGCTATTTACGGTATAATAATTTGTATTATAATTTTTATTGGTTTATAACAATACTATTTGTCTGTTAATATTTCTCTGAAATGTCTTTAAATTTTTTTTTTTATATTTATATCCAGAGTTTTAAATTTGTAAATTTATTTTTTGAAAATGTAGTATGTCAACTACGAAACATGTAAAGATTAAAAAATATCGTGTTTTTCTTTAAACTATGTTCACAATTATTGCTATTGCATTGCTCAAGATATATATATATATATATATATATATATATATATATATATATATATATATATATATTTATATACATTTATATCTATATATATAAATAACCATATATGCACTAGCGTATATATTTCATCGTCACATTTTTTATCATTATTTTCATTTTAGTTATTATTATTATATAATAATAACTAAATGATTTATATTAGAAGCAGCCATTTTTAAATGAAAAAATAAAAACAAACATTTCTCTTGGTAGCGGCATAAAGCATTGACTCCTAAGCGGAAGCAATTGCTTTTGTTATGAGCATTTGCTTTTCAGCTTTTACTTTTACTCAAAACAATTGCTGGTGAGCAATTGCTTTTTTTTATTTACCCGGCCTAATATAACCATTTAATCTTACCCTTGTAAATGCAACCATTTAATCTTACCCCTGAAAAAATTGAAAGCTTGTACAACTTATCATAAGATCTTTTAGTTTTAAAATTTCTCATATTAGTATTTATCCAGTCCAGAAGTGTACCTAAAGAAATACTAAATTTATTTAAAACAGGAACAAGTATGACATAGAAATTAATTTACAATTTAGTATAGGATACCTCCCAATAATCTTCCTAGCTCGTCATCAGCATTTTTATATTGATACAAAAACACCCATGAACCTATATCAAGAAGTTGCATCTCTATATCTTTGTACCAATTTGGTGGACTAAAACCTTGAGCTGCCTAATGAAATACAGTAGTGTTTAAAAGTAATTGAACAGCTTTTTCGTAGCTTTTTTCATAAAGTTGATTTTTTTTAAATGAAATTACTGTGTTAAATAATAACATATTTACAAAAAAGATAAAATCACTTTAAAAGTTTAATTACTCAAAACTTTATTAAAAGAATGAAAATGATTGGCTCAAAAGTTATTAGACAACCTATATATATATCCATTATAAACAAAATTTAAAAGATTCAATAAAAGATTAACTTTTATCATTTTTTATGATTTCTGTTACATCCTGATACAATGTGCTCTTAAAGACAATCAATTGGGTTTAAGTTTAGAAATCATGGTGGCTTTTCTTAGAGTAAAACTTTCATTTGGATGGGAAATTCTCTGACTAGTTTAGTAATAACCTACTGAATGTTAAACATAATTAACACAAACAATAAATAGCAAATTTCAGTCATGCCCTATGATTTTTTGCAAAAACAAAATTGTTTTTTAACAAAACAATGGCCAAAAAAGCTGTTTTGTCTTAAGCAAAGCTCAAGACAAATCATCAGCCTTTTTGGTCATTGTTTTGTTGAAAGATATTTCTGTTTACTATGATACAACAACTTCACAACAAACTTCTTTTTCTTGTGAGGATTTGCCTTTGACTATCTCACTACAACATTATCTTAGTGAGATGTTGTTGATTTCAGCCTTCCTGATATTGGCAACACTTGGAAATGATTCCATCATCAAAAAACATTCAATTTATAGCGAGCTGATGATCATGGAGTGTTCATTAAAATTTGTTGCCCAGTCTTTTCGTTATCAGCTGCTTGCACAATTAACTTTTGAACAGCTTTGGTTAAATATTTATTATGTTCCATTATGACTAGTTGATTACTGATTTATTTTTTTTTACACATTCAGAAAAAAAAGTGGAAAAAAGAAAATTTTAAAACAGTTCTTGGAATTTATTTTGCCTTAATACTTTAGAGCAAATCATTTCCATAATTTAAATAAAAACTTTTTCAAAAACTCTATTTTTTACAGCAAACATTTAAAATGATTTCTTAATACTTCACATTTAAAGACATCATCAATCATCCGAATATTTGTAAAATCAACTTTCATTCCAGTGTAATCACTTAAAACTTTAAGAAAATTCTAAAGAAATTAAGAAAAATTTATATAATTAATTAAATGAATTACTCATGAACATGAATCTAGTAATAAAAATAACCTGGTTATCGTGTTCCTTTTTAATATATTCAGGTTTTAATGTCAATTGATGCAATATTTCTTTAAGACGAGGACAATTAATCTCATTTGGTCGCAAAACCTGAAGTGAAAAAGTGAAAAAAAAGTGAAAATATCTTGGTAGAATCTCCTATGAACCTTGTTGCTACAAAAAAATCTTATTTTATAAACCTCTAAAATCAATAATTCAAATATAAAAATGAAAATTGTTAATCTATAAAATTAACAGATTCTGATTTGCAAAATCTGGATAAAAAATCTTGCCAAACAATAATATATTAACACATTATAAAATAATAATACATACATAATTAAAAAACATGGAAACGCCATGGAAAATAATCTTCAAGTTACTTTTAAAATACAGCTTTAAATAATTAATGTAGAATATTTTAAAAATATATCTATTTCATATATTTGCTTTTAAATAAAAAATTACTCCTGAGAAAAATTACTCCTGTTTAACTTTTAAGAATTTTTACAAGATTGTATACACTTTTTTTGTGTATAGATTTTTACTTTTTTAAATTATTCCAAAAATAATATCATTGATTGGTTCTAGCAAGATTACAAGTTTTATTATTATATAACTTTTTATTATCAATAAAAAGTTATATAATACAACCTTTATGTCAACCTAGTAAAACTCCAGATAAACAAATTATTTATTAAAGCATTATGAAAAAGTTTTTTTGTTGGATTTCATTCTGATAAAAAACTTTTTAGATTCTTTCATTCATCGGAATTCTTTGATTTATCATAATCATTTTAATTCATAAATGAATCAAAGATTCATCTATGAATTAAATTAATGAAATAAAAAATTCCTTTTGCCTTGGGTACTTGGTTGGATAAAAGCTACAAATGGTGTCCCAATAAAAACAATAATTCTGGGAATATCTTAACTACATCTGGAAAAAGCAAAAAATTTCTGTTGACCAGGTTTATATTTTGAAAAGTATGGCAATTAAATAAACTTGTTTTACAATATTTTCTGCAAGATCCAATTTTCTTGACTGAAACCAACATCAGAAAGAAAAGAAACAACATCAAAAAGAAAATAAATAACAAAGGAAAAAGGAGTGCAGTCTTAGAAAGAACAACATAACAAAAATGGTGATTGAGTAATTAGGTGCTGAGCAAATGCACTTAAAAGATCAGTCTGAAGATTTAAAACTGATTTCACAACAAAAAGGTGAATTGATATGTGAGTGTATTCCAAGCATGTGACTATTCAAGTCTTTGTGAATCTTAAGACAATAGGTATCAACACTGAGATCCGTAGTGTAGGCTCAGAAAGAGAAAGTAAATCTAATAAATTTTGCAAGAGGTAAAATTCTACCAACCTCAAAGATAATGTGTATTTGTAAAAGAAACGATTTTTTAACTTCTAAAAAGTTTTTTGTTTCATATTTTTAGTATTTGTCATGATTTAAATTATAAGAAAAACCTGACCCAAACATAAATATAGTACTTAGCACCTCTAACAATAAAATATTTGCTTCATTGTCACTTATCAACCTAAAACCATAAAAAAATGCTCTTTTAAAAAGCATTAACAGGTTCACTATTCTTGGCAAAATATAGCAATGTCAATACTAGATGTTGATAAAAAAACTTCCAAGGGGGTTACCACAAAATCTGGCAAATCTTACAACCAGTTAACTTTACATTCATTAAACTGATTTTTAAAGCTATAGTTACATAAATACTGCCAAGGAAGCACAAGCAAAAAAAAATCATCAATTTATCATCCTATTCAGAAAACAATCTAAAACAAGATTAAATCTAAATCAGCTTATCAGATGAAGTTGGGGTCTGGGCTGATCAACAGAAATTTTCTGCTTACATTGGATTTTTTTTATTCATGAAACTTCCAAATTAAAAGTAGCAAGTAATACAAATTTCTAGTATTTTGTAATACTGTAAAGTAATAGATAAATTTTATTTTAAAAATACTAAACTATTTATAGCTATCTTTGCAATTTCATCATACAAATTGGAAAATAGGAATTTTGAACTACAGAAATCACCAAAAAAAAAAAAATTAGGTAAATTCCTTATAAAATTTTAATTGCATCTAAATGAAAACTTTGAAAGTGTATAACTGTACATTAGGGTGTCCCAAAAAACAACATTTTTGAAAAATATATGCAGAGACCCCCTTAATGTGTTCTAATACAAAAACACTAGATTTAAAATTTTTTTGAATAAAAAATATTTTAAAGGGCCCCTCAAGACCCTCGAATATTTAATGGGTCCCTAATATTTTCGAAAAAAAATTTTTCAAAAATATGTCAACCTGGTACTCAAATAAAGCGGAATTATATAAAAATTTCAAAAATAATATAGATTTCAAATATAGAATTGTTATTTTTGGTTTTATTACATGAAAAATTACGTTTTTTAACAAAAAACAAAAAAATGCATTTTTTATGTATTTTTATGATTTTTTATATGTATTTATATATAATTTTGATAAATAAGTTAAAATTTTTCCAAATTAAATATTATTTTTGAAATTTTTATATAATTTTGCTTCATTTGAGTACCAGGTTGACATACTTTTAAAAAAACTTTTTTTTTGAATATATTAGGGAACCATAAAATATTCGAGGGTCTTAAGGGACCCCTTAAAATATTTTTTATTCAAAAAAATTTTAAATCTAGTGTTTTTGTATTAGATAGAACACATTAAGGGGTTATCTGCATATATTTTTCAAAAATGTTGTTTTTTGGGACACCCTACTGTACATAGTATCTTAAATTATCAATACATTTGTATTACTTAAAGTATTAAGGAAAATACATTGATACAATATCATTGAGGAACTTTAATAAAATACATTGATACAATATCATTGAGAAACTTTAATAAAATAAATTGATAAAATCTCATTGAGGAATTTTAAACCAAAAAGAAATCTTTAAGATTTTAATCAGGGATTACAGGATTGGCTGTTTTAAACTTCTATTGTTGTGTATAGCCAACCCTCAAAAGGTTTTCAATATAATGTTTCATTGACATTAGAATATTGAATTAATAAACCTTGTACTGCAACAACATTATTTCAATCATACAATGAAATTATGCAATATGACACCATCTTGCATGACTGCTTCCTGTTTAGATTGCTGAGTTGCATGGCTTCTTGGTATTACACTATTTACTATTTTTTATTTACAATTACTATTTACAACCATATCTTAATTTTATCATGATTTTGCTTGAACTAAAGGATAGTAATGCATTTCCAAAAAGATGTAAAGTAATCAAATTGTGTCAACAATATTTTAAAGCCAATATTTTGTAGTTATCATCAAACAAAATGTTAAATCAAATTGTAAAAATGCTTCAAGTATTTTGTAAGCATACAGCTCAAAACTTCATGATAATAGTTAAAAATCAACCGAAAGAATATTTTCCTGATTCGGCCAAAAGTTAGAAATAAAATATGTATTAAAAAAATAATAACATTACAACTGTATAGAAATATTAAAAACCAATAAGTTTATTAAAAAAATTAAATCAATTTATTTGAAATTGTATTCTTATTTTACTGAATACTTAAAGGCAATTTTTTGGTTTGGTTTTTTACAATCAAGTTTTTCATTTATGTAACTTCTATGATGTTTAAAAATATTGTTTATAATAACATTGACACAAATTAGTTATAAAATAAAAAATTGAATACTGAATATTGCTTATAAAAAGTTGAAATAAATTACATTTAACTAGTTCAAAATCACTTTGATTAAAGACATCATATACTAAAACTCTTAGGAATAAAATGAGCTTAAATAAATTATCAAGTCTGTAAATTGGGACAAATATTATGAAGGCTATTTGGCCTACAACAAAACGAAGAAGGTGAGCTTTGACTAAAACAAAAAAGTTAGTTTTTTTGGTATGCATTTATTCTCTTCCTTTAATCAAAAATATTTTGTCCAAACATTTTTTTTTATCATTCTCTTTAATATGAACACAACATGTCTCGGAGGTTTGGGATCCCTTTAAGGTATTTCCGAGCCTTTTGGATTTTTTAATCATATACAACCATGTCTTGTAATAATAATAATATCTTTGTTATGAGTAAAAGATAAGAAGCTATAGTTATTTGACTTAAAACATAACTCTGGAAGTTGTTTTAATTTCAGGTCTAATCTGACAAATATATTAATATACAATATTTAATATTTAATATTTTGATTTAAGTCCTTAATTTTAAGTAAATGAATTAAATCTAAATAAAAAATAAAGTAATATTTAAAATCAGCAATGTGGTACTATTGCAAAATAAAAGTTTATCTCTGATTTGATTTTATATGATTACAAATGAAATAAGAAGCATACCGGATCACTGTCAAATGGAACTGAATGAATAGGTATAGGTTGCCAATTAATATCCTTATTCCAAACCTAAACAATAAAAAATATAATACAGAGATCAATGTATTTCAAAAAATAGAACTGCTTCCAGTCATTTAATCACCTGGAAAAAAAAAAGACAGTTAAATCAAACAAATTATTAAAAGACTTAAAGAAATAAATAAAGAATTAAAGTTATTAAAGACTAATTATAAGATTCTATTGTCCACTTTTTCCATAAAAGAACACAATCAAAATATTAATTTTTATTATTTTAGCCCTGCGCTTTTCTATGAAAAAAGAGGAGGTCTTCCAATAGAAAAAAAAGAAGAGGTCTACTTATTAATAGGGTCTTTTTATTAATAAGTATAACTCATGTCATGTTAGGTTTCAAATAAAACAAAATTATATAAAATTTTTGAAAAATAATAATCATTTTATAAAAAAAAAATTATATTAGATTTTATTGCATAAAAAGCATTGATTATTGACATTATAAAAAATGTTAGATTTCGTACAGCTTTTTTAAATGAATTTCTTTAGACTTGTTTTGATAGAACATGATTAATATTTTTAAAACTTTTATGAAACTTCACTTTTTTTTTTTTGAGTGACAGGTTAAAACTTTAGAAAACTTTTTTTTTTAAATAAAGACCAATGGAATCTTTTAAGGCCCTACAGATGAATCACTAAGTAATGGAATATTCTAAAGATATTTTGCAGACTAAATTAGTATATCAATAGGAACATAATTAGGGGGTGCCCCAGGGTTTTACCAAAAAAAAGTTTTTTGAGCAACACCCTACAAAAAAATAATACTTTTTTGGCAAAACATCTACTTTGTTTAGAGGCCAATGATTCACATGTTTTATTTTATTATGCAAAGCATGTAAAAATGCAAGAAATTTTTTTTACTTTTTTTAACTAATATAGAGTTGCTTGTCCCATTCTATACAAAAGATAGTATCACAATAAAGTTTAAATATAACCTGATATCCGATTGGTGGGAAAAGACCTGCTAGTTCTGTTTCTGCACTTTGTAAACATCTTGGTTCATCTGAGCTTCGGATATAAACCTAAATGAAGTTACAAGTTTATGGAAAAAATTATGAGTAAATTGTAAAAATATTTGAAACTATAAATATGTTGAAAACACTTGGACAAATCAAATATTTTTTCAACCTACATCAGTGCTTTGTAATTCATTCTCTTTGTCTTTTTTTCTTTTTTCATATTATGCAGCTTTTTAATTTTTTCTGTTAATCACTTTCTTACCCTTTAGCATTCTTCCTCATTTTTCTAGTAACTCTGAACTTAGAAAGTAGATGCTAAGTGTAAATAAAAGCAGTTTAGCCATGTTTTTTCCATCTGAAAACTGGGAGAAAATATTGATAATTATAAAAAAAAGTCAACTTTATCATGCTAACTACATCTCAGTTTAAAAACATGAAACATATTTAATAGTCAGCTCAAAATAGTTTTGCCTCAAGAATTTACTTGACATCTTTTTCATCTATTTCACTTAAATACTCTCTCTACGGAAGCAACATAAACAACTTTGTCTAAGTAACATCCATTAACATTTCAAAGCTTGCTTTAATATATTTCTCAAGAGCAGCAGTTTTAGATTATTAATCAATATAAACAGTATAAATTATAATAATTAATATAATCAGCATAAATTATGAACAGTTGCATTATTTTATCAATAATATTTCTTAGTGAACTATTTAGTGACACTTACTTTAGTATGAGTTTGATTTATTTTTGATTAAGTTGTATATTTCAAAGCTTTTTTTAATTAGAAATAAAGATAATGTAGAGAAAAGTAAAATTAGCAGAATGTTAGGTGGTTAATAAGATTATTCAATTGCTATACCAGTTATATTGATATTCTTATATTTATGGCAACTGACTGAATCTTTTACTTAATATCTAAATATTTAAGCTGTACAAAAAATGTAAACATGTTTAATTCTACTTTAACAACCAAACTTAAACTTTAATCTTGTTTAGAAATACTACCACGGTTGCTGCTCAAACAAGGTATCTTTTACCTTGTTTGAGCATTTGTTAAAGTGATTGTCCTTTGTAATCTAAAGACTTATTTGTGTATTGGAGGTTTGTATACAAAAGTCAAAAGGAATATTGATTATTTCTCTTCCTTTCCTTTCTAGCTACATGATCTGCACTTATAAAAAAAAAAGAGATAAAACAAAAAATAGGTATAACGACAAATAAGTTAGTAGACTCATAGGAAACAGTTTTGTATTTATTTTTCTAAAATAAATTATTACCTCTTTTTGCACATAGCTTTCATTAATAAAACCAGACTCAACTATATAACGCTTTTTTAAAAATTCTCCTAATCTGTATGTCATGTTCATTCCTATCTGTAAAGAAAAACAAACAAAAAATTAATATGATTAAATATAGAACTATACAAATATGACTAATGGACCATTAGTCATATTTGTAATGGTCATATGGTTTTTGTTAGATGCATTATGAACTGGCAAATCAATATATTTACAAAAGTAGATTTGGCATAAAAATTTAGTTGCTTGCTTTTTTTGTTGCACAGCAGACTATAGGACATTAAAATTTAAAATATATATGTATTTGAACTTTTTTTATAAACAACTACTTTTTATTGTAATGTATTTTTTTTTTTTTTAATTTACTTATGTCATCATTTAGTTAAATAAAATTAAATACCCTAAGTAAAAATCTACCTCCTAAAAACAGCATTAATGAAGCAATTTAAGCAGACAAAAGAAAAGTAAACTATAATAATTTGAAGAAAAAATATAACAATGATTTTTTTGAAGTTACAATTAGAACAAAGAGTTTTCCATTCAAATGGTCTGTAATAGATTATCCAAAAATTAATCAAATTTCTAAAACATTGAAGCGATAAAAGTGTTTTTTAAAAAGTATTTTACAAAATTTACTCATAAATTATAATATTCAGCGTAAGCTCTATTCTCCATTTTTTTGTAACAAATTATACAGCTTTTGTAACAAATTAGACTAGTTTTTTTTTTTAATTTAGTAAAAAAATCAAAAGATTTAAAAAAATATTTTCGAAGAATTATGAAAATTTATTAACTTCAAAAAACTTTTACATTTTTTGTATTAAAGTCTTTTTAATTACATTTTTCATGAAACACGTAAAAAGCATTTGATGGTGTTTAGAAAAAAAACTGTAGAATAATTGCCTCCTAAATTTGCTAATATGCTTCTTGTCCGCTAAAATTATTTCCATTATATATAAATTTTAATTCAATTTTGAATATTATTTTAAACATATAGTAGAAATTTGAGCTGCATTTACCACCATGAGTGCATTGATATTTACTAAACAAGGTGAGCCATTAAAGGTATGCCATGCTGTACACTTTTAAATAATATCACTTTAGAAGTTAAAATTTCAAGAACAAAAATGAAATACGTCTTTATTTATTTCTGATTCCACAATATTGATGGTTTTGCTTTTTTAACACCGAAAGCAGAGTATAAGCTCAATTGTTACTTTTTTTTATTAATTATTTATATATAACTTTTATTCAACCATATATATTTTCATTTTTAATTTTTTAATCAATTATTCATATAATTTTTTTCTAATATAAATCAAATCATTTGATTTCAACAATAATTTAACTGTTCATGCAACATAAACCTTTTTTTTTTTACAAAGTACGCCAAGACATCTTATTAAATTAGACAAAAAAAACTTTTAAGTTTTAACAAATCCATATTAACTGGGCTCCATATTCTATAATTTATTTTTTATATTTATTTCACCATAAAATACGAAATTTACAATAATAAATTATAAACTTAAATAATCAGGTTAGGTAATTTTAGGTAGGTAAAAAAAACAATAACTATAATATGACAACTTTAATAAATGCTGGTAAAAAATAAGATAAACTCTCTTCAAGAATTGCTTGGAAAGCAAGATCATACTCATTTAAAAAGCGATATGCAAGCAGGTAAAAATTAGACTTTACTCTTTTTTTTTTTTCTATCTGTTAAAGAAGATTTATTTTTCCAATTGTATTGACTCTAGACTGATTCAACTAGTTGCTTCCAGAAAAGAAGACTAATTTAATCTTCTTTCAAATAATTTTCATAAATTCAAATATAAGCAGACAATCTTTCATGGATCTATTGATTCCATCTTGAGATAACACATCTTTTCTCCTCAATTCAATAATTTTATGTTCTATAGCAAATTCAATTGTCATTGATTTTAACAGTAGAAAGTTTTCCTCTTTAGCGAAATCAAAATGACTAAATTGCCTCCCATTAAAATTGCTGCTCAAAACATTTTGTTTGATTATTAAAACTATTAGACTTTTAGTAGTTGAAATCAAATTTTCAATTGGGCATCTGTCTGATATGACATTATCAGTCATCAGGCATCTGTCTGATATGTCATTAAGATTTTTTGTAATAAAGGAGCAATATAACCAAAAAAGTTAAATTTTGTAAAAGAAATTTATCCATAGTTCCTTTTAAGACTATATTACAACTGTTGCATTTTGGTTGCTTAATTTTAGGAAGAACTTCCCAATACTTTATCACTAATAATCACCCAAATTTAACATAATCTCACTGCTGTTCAACAAAATGCATAGGAAAAGTTTTCAGATTCAGTGACATTTACATAACTAACTCTTGTAACAGGAGAATTATGGAAAAAGTTACATTAACTTACTGACTGAAAACTAGTTCTAAAAGTACCATAGATTACATGGAGGTTGTAACTCTCAATGTTAGATGTTTTGGTAGCTCTTGTTGCTCGTACTGCTTTACAATAAAATTAAGAAGTAACAAATTCACACTTAGGCTATCCACACACAGTTGTGTCAGATTTATGCTATTATTAGTTGCCAAGATGCTTCACATAAGTGAAGACGCAGTATGACTATGGCCAGCAAGTGACACACCATATTAATATCTTCAGCTTCAACATTTTCCTCGTTCGTCTCTAATACATCTTTATCTTGCTCTCCTTGATTTTTAGCGTTCTCTTGACCAGTTTCAGTATTCATCTCTATTTCATCAGGGATAATGCAGGACTGAGTATCATTTCAAGGTCTATTGTGTTTCACATGACGCGGAATGCCGTTCACTTCTACAATTTGTTTCGACGCATTCCGAGTTATCGTAGCTGGTTGCCACTTTGTATAGCACCTTGCATTTGGTGGTTTCAGCCAGACTTTATCGCCAATTCAAAATCTCTCGTTTGTGACATTTTGCGCAGGAAGATTCTCTTTTCCCAATCCTTTCACACCAATGGTATAGCTGTATATTTTGTCTATCGGACTTGCACCATTTTTATTGGCTGAAGCATTGTACCAATATAGTGCTTCCGGTATCGACATTTTCGATCGTTCTGCTATTCTCTTGATCGTACGGTGGTTTCCTTCCACAATTCCATTTCCTTCAGGATAATAAGAGGCTCTAAATCTAATTTGTACTCCCCAACTATTAAGAAAACTCCTTATCTCTTTAGTTTTAAATGTCGGCTCATTGTCAGTCAATATTTCAGACGGTGCTCCACAATCACAAAAAATAAGACGGAGTATTCGGACTATGGCAAGACTTCCATATGAGCTTGATAATTGTCGCCACAACGCGTATTTTGAAGATCTGCAATCAATTAGACTCAAAAACTTGTCAGTGCCATAATGCGTGATGTCCATGATGGCCAATCTCTCCCAGTTTCCTCCAACATCCAATTTCCCTTTTCCCCACCGTATTGGCGCTGGATCTATTGTCTGACATGGTTCGCAACTTTTTATCACATTTCGAACATTGTTTTCAGTAGCAGTTGGAATTGTTTTACGAACAAAGTTTAACATTCGATTCACTCCAAAATGCCCAGTTCTTTGGTGTATATCGGAAATAGATTCAGCATTCGTAGCTGCGATTCCCATACAACTATTCCGACACTCTGGCACAGTCAGTTTGTTGAGCCATCTGCTGCGAACTCTTGTTAGTGTGTCAGCCAAATTATCTTTAGAAGAAATGAGTTTCACCTCAACGCTAACATTGTATTCTTCAATTAGCTGTTGTAACACACTCAGTCTTCTTCGAATCAGCA
Source organism: Hydra vulgaris (assembly GCF_038396675.1). Lineage (NCBI taxonomy): Eukaryota > Metazoa > Cnidaria > Hydrozoa > Anthoathecata > Hydridae > Hydra > Hydra vulgaris. The sequence goes on from NC_088931.1 coordinate 75,118,790, forward strand.
TTTCACCTGTTGCTTTTGATCTCAACCTTGATTTTCCTGTAAGGGCGTCAGAAACCCAGTGAAATACTGTCACAGAATCGGTAAAAACAGTCACTTTCTTCAGCTTTCACATCAGAGCCATATTCATTCCACATATCACAGCGTCTAATTCTGCCATGTTTATATGAATATCAGATGTTTCTTTTCGCAGCCATGTTGCATCCTCCACAGTAGTTTCCCCAACTTGAATAAGAGCACCAATTGCTAAATAACTGGCATCAACCCACACTTTTCCCTCATCACCACACACAGCCCAATCACGACAAGCAGGCTCGCAACGTTCCACCTCAGCAAATACTTCTTAAAGCACCCACTTAACGTTCTCATCACAAATTTCATCGTCCCAACCCTTCGTCAGACTGACCGCTTTCCTATTCAAGAGACTACAAATCACTAGCAGCCAACCACACACAGGTAAATGTCCTACTAACTGTCCACAGATTGAAAACACAACTCTCCTGGTTAACTTTTGCAAGATAGCATCAACTCGATTCCCTCTGGACCACATCAGTTTGTTACCAACCTTACGCACACACAATCCTAACACACCAACTCTATTATCACCAATCTGCTCACCTTCTTTACTTTCTAAACCATATTTTAAAAAGTGCCTCTTGACATAATCAAGACTCATCACACTTTCGTCTACGAAAATGTCGTATACATAAGCGGACGTTCCACTCTTCACTAATTCGTCTTGATCAATGACGGCACTCACAACGGATTTCATGATCATTGGCGCAACATTCAATCCGAAACCAAGTCGTGTCAAACAATACCTTTTATTTTGAAACACTGTTTGGAAGGGCCAAAGAGATTTATCAGTTTTTAGTTGAAGATAAGCCTTGCGTAAATCAATAATTGCTGGTTTGTTACCCATTCTTCTCCATTCTCTAAGCTTTTCGACACACACATCTGCATCTCTAGTGAATGTGCCAATGAAATTGTTAGCTTCTCTCCAGTCCAGAACAGGTCGGATTTTGTTGTCTTTGTTTCTCTGAATGACAGCCATTAAAGGAATCTGCCCTTTGGGCGACCCCAATTCATTTTCATCATACTCTAACAGCCACTTCCGATCAATCCAATCCTGTAGTTCGTTTTCATAGTCTGCTCTAGCGTGTTATGGAATTCTGTACTGTGCCACTTTATTATGCAATTGGTTGGGGCTTTCTCCATCTTTCCATTTCCATTTGATTCTCCATTCAACACCATCAAAAACTGCTTCATGATCTTTCTTTTTTATTTCAATTTTCTTGACTTTGTCCCTGTTCAAAGCCGATGCTTTAGTAACTTAATCCGAACTTCGCTTTTCCCAAAGGAGAAATGGATACTCCTAGTAATTTAATGGAACTCATTCCGAGCATCATATCAACTCCAAACGGTTGGAAGTCCACTAAAATAACTTCATCACATGCTTTAATGCCATCAACCTCAAGAATTACGACCGCTGACCCAGTGCACTGATGAACCTTTCCTTCAAACGTTACTACCTTTTGAGAGTTTGAGTACCTACATTGACTTTTGGGCAGGAATTTTTTATTCAAAATTGTCTTCGAACACCCTATGTCTACTAAAGCTGTCGCAACCATACCGTTAACTTTCAAACGAATAACAGATAATGCGCTCATTCCACTGTTGTTCAGGAGCGAGGTAGCAGAGATTCCTCGCTCCTGCAATCGTTTCCCTGCAGCTTCCAGCATTTCGATGCAATGTGTCCTTTCTCACCACATTTAAAACATCTAACAGTCTTCGGTGACAAGTTCTTCGCAAGCAAACAATTCTTTGCAATGTGATTCAGACCTTTGCAGTTGTAACACACTAACGCGGTTTTTGTAGCATGGCGTCTAGATACAGCGCCAACAGCATCACTGTCAATCACATTTGCACAGTTCAAAGCAGCTCTCACTCTGGGTAACATTATATCAATCGGGTCCATTACGGCTCGAAATCTTGATGATAAGACTTCTGGCAAACAACAACAAACACCAAATGCACAGACTCCTCTGGTAATTTAGCAAGATAGGCTAACCGTCTTAAATCAGCCAAAAACACATCAGCTTTTTCTCTGTCACATAATTTTTGTTTTGTAAACAGTTCATATGCAGTATAGGCATCTACAGAAAACGCCACTAATAACACACGCTCGACTTCCACTACATCTTTTTTATCTTCCGCGGTTAAAGCATCGTATACTGCATAAGCAGCTTCTCTGAGAAGAATCGGAAAAATTAGTTCAAGCTTTAAGTTCTGAATTTTAGCAATCACTTTCGTTTGTTGAATCCAAACAGCGGCATCCGAAGTGCCATCATACATTTCAAACATATCAAATAATCTCATACTTGGTTCCATGCCCGGTTAGCTTGTAGTTTTTTCTCGTAATCAACAAATTAATAAACAGCAATAATCTTTTCTCCTAACTAAAACTCTGTTTTTACAAATTTTTTCCTCAATATATATACTCTATGCTTTTCCTAAAATATCCTTCCAAACACCGTCATAAATCACCGCAAAAACATATATACAATTATTATTGGTGAAAACTATTAAAGCTATTAAATTCCTAACGTCATTAAATGTTCTAGAACTTTCCGGAATTACACATCACGATATACAAAAGAGCATAAACTAGTAACTACTTGACACCAGCTAAATAACAGCTACTGAAGTTGTCGGAAAGCTTGAAGAAATATTCTCTTTGGACAGCCAGTTTGTCTTCTATGTTAATTTGGAATATCGAGCACCACATCGAGCTCAAGGTACTGGTATAGTTGAACGCATACACAAAACAATAAAAAGAACAGTCGCTCACTCACATTGTTCAATTGCTCTGGCAGTCTTGCTGTAAAATGAGACAATATCATCCAATTGTACTGAAAGTCCATCTTAGTAATTCAAGAAAAAACCAATTTATTTCATACCAGGTGTCAATACACGGAGGAAAGCAGACAAGAAAGGTGTAGTACGAAAGCAAAATACCTTGTTATTCGACGTGGAAACTGCAAATCAGGTATATCCATGTCACATTTCAGACCTGTGTCACCGTACTCCAGACTTACAGAGATCAAATGAATCAGTCAATAATGCTTTTGGTAGACTAAAAGATCAAACTGATAACGCTAAAGGAAGATATAACATTGATATCGCTCAAGTTCAAAATGATTCTCTAGAACCTTACGTACGAACAGTAAGGTCTCACAAAGAGTAGATTTATGAGTTTTTTTTTTGTTTTTTTTTGTTATTCACCTCCTCAAGGCCAAGAAGGCCACTACAGATAAGGAGGCTACTTAATAGTGGTTATCACCCTCTCTCAACTCTATAACTCCGAAACACGAACCTCGAGGAACAAGGCCGCTGCGCAGAGAAACAAGTTGAGAGCGGTACTACCAGGGACGTGGTGGGGATCGAACTCGGAACCTCTTGCTTATAAAGCGAGCGCTTTACCACAACACCACTACCACATTAATTCACCAAGAGGGCATGTTCTATTTTAAGGTTGGTGAATTCTAATTATACATGTTAGAAATCACCAGGGTTGATTGGTTTAAACCAATGGTTTAAACCATGGATTTAAAATGGATATACCTGATTTGCAGTTTCCACGTCGAATAACAAGGTATTTTGCTTTCCTACTACACCTGGTATCTACGGCTGGTCACATTTTGTTTCTTGAGTTAGTTTTACCCAAACCAAATTAACATAGAATAAACATGTTACCATTTTTATCAACTCATAAAAAAAAATATTGGAAACTTGATAAAAAACTCTTCAGACTATCAGTGATGCTTATTTCCATGCAAACACGCAAGATCCTAGATATTTTGAGTCTAATCTTTCTGAAAATGAAAATAAAGCTGAAATGACCTTTAGAGAATAAGAGTTTAAGAGCTTGGAACCAAAATATTCAAGTTGAAAGCCAAATCTGCTCTATTCAATAAAATCTATTTGTATAGTAAATCTGTTATAAAAAAATGTGTCACCAATAGAATTGTGGAAATCTCTAAAATATTGCAACATTATCATGGATATTGAAGTTCACTAATTTCAAACTAACTTTGTGCTCAATTATGAATTGGTTGCCCTAGGCAGGCTTCTAAATTTTTTATAATTGGTTTTTTTTTCTTTTTTTTCTTCTACTAATAAAGTAATAATAAAGTTATAACAATAATAATAATATTAACAATGATATTAAAAATAGTCTTAATATTAACACTATTGTTATTTTTATTATTACCATTATTTTTATTGTTATTATTATTATTATTATTATTATTATTATTATTATTATTATTATTATTATTATTATTATTATTATTATTATTATTATTATTATTACTATTATTATTGTTAATTATAATGATTAATAAATAACTAAATAACTACCTTTGTAAGCATTCCACGATCAACAGGCCATTGATTAACATACTGATTATTAGGAAAAAAATAAATTGGAGAACGTGCACCATGACGATGGACCTTTCAAAGATTATAGTTTAATAGTACAAGAACGACTTTAAACAATTACTAAATTGTAAATTAGATTTACCAAATGAGCCATTACAAGACTTTTGTTAGCATTAACAGAGCCTTGTAACATAAGCAAAAGTACCACAAATATTAGCAAGTCCATCTTTTAAAGTTCAGAAAAAGATATTGTAGCATATATGAAAATCTACTTCTTTCAGTATTGTAACTAACTTTTATGACAACAAATACTCATAACATTTAGCAATAACAATTAAGGCTAATATCGCTTAAAAATAAAAATAAAAATCCGTTGTAAAAGCCGGTAATTGTTGTAATGGATTCGGTACGCAATCCACAGGAATTGAAATTGAACCTGTCATTTCGAAAAGGACATAAGTCCAAAACTTTTAAGAGTTTGTTTATAAGTTTGAATTAAAAATTTCCGATGGTTTATGTTTTTTTTTATAAAAAATAAAAAATACAGAAGATATATACGTTCTTTATTTATCTACTTCTATGTTTAATTTCTTTAGCAACCTAGACATTATTTTAATAAAAATCATATTTTTGTTGATTTTGAAAAGTTTTAATAAATAGACTTGTGCCCTTTTCGAAATGACAGGTTGAATTCTATTCTTCATAAAATAGTATTAAATGTTTATTCCCTAATAACTTCAACCAAAACATAATGTATTTTCTCTGGCAAATTAAAACAGAAATAAAAAAAACTTTTTAAAAATAGCTTTCTATTCAATCGACTAAAAAGTAGAAAATAACTTTTTTCTGTTTCTGGTACTCGTGGAAATCATGTTCTTAGCAATAATCACTTTTGTAAAGCCAATACTGGAAGACATTGACGGCAATTCATGTACGTATGTAAACAAACAAACTCATCGAAGTAAAGGAATAGAAAGTTTGGCGCCTTTAGCTTTATGTACATTTAAAACGAATTTGATTTTGAAAGCATCTGACTTAAAAGGCACCAAACTTTCTATTCCTTTACTTCGATGAGTTTGTTTGTTTACATACGTACATGAATTGCCTTCAATGTCTTCCAGTATTGGCTTTACAAAAGTGATTATTACTAAGTACATGATTTCCACGAGTACCAGAAACAGAAAAAAGTTATTTTCTACTTTTTAGTCGATTAAATAGAAAGCTATTTTTAAAAGGTTTTTTTTATTTATTTTATTTTCTACTTTTTAGTCTTGATAAAATTGAATTATTACACTTATTGATTATGATTAATATTCAATAAAAATTTATTTTGAATTCTGTATATAATAATTAACAAAAATATTTGGAGCATATTTTTTTTTATTAATTTAAATGTTGGTTGGGTCTGCTTCTCGGTTGATGTATTTGTTTTTTTTTGGACGCATTTTTATTTGTCTGAAATTAACAAGTGGAATATTTGTAAAATTTTTAATTAAATTTTTATTGATACTTAACACTTTTTGATGCCCTCTCGGTTTCCGATATTTTTTTCGGAGTTCCAGATCTCACCAACGGGGAGGTGGGGCATCGTAAATCTAAAAGACTTATTAAGTCAAATGTAACAAATATAGCTATTGTTAGTCGGCAAAAGATTATTTGTAAAATTTCAGGGCTGTACGATCAAAAGAATTGCTTCAAAAAGCGCTGTGAAGTTTTGGCCTCCACAAAAAAAAAATCAAAAAATGCGGACTCGTCAGTGAGTGAATAAAAAGCTATAAAAAAAGTCTTGCTTTAAAAAAGATGTTTATAAGTAAGCTTATTTTTAATATTTTTAATATTTTGGATGCTAATTAAAACTTCAAATGTTAAGTTAGGGAGTTTAGTCAATTTTTATAGCGAATGGAATTTTTTTAAATTTAAAATGCATAAGTTTCCTTAAGATATTCCTTTTTTAAAATGGTTTCAATCACTTCTGTAGCTTATTTAGTTCCAAAGATATACGTGTTTTAATATTTTCAATACATGGACTTTTTATGAAATATTTTGTTAAAGTAACATTAAATTTTTGACACCGAAAATTAAAAAAAAAAAACATTTAATTTTCTTGCGTAAAACGTTGCATTAACAAATTTTTAATAAAACTTTATTAGAAATTAAATCGTAAATAGGAATTATTTGTATATATGAAAGTTTTTCCGGGGTTTACAAATACGGACCATTAAATGGTCAGCAGTAAATATATTTTAAAATTAGTTTAAGAAAATTTTTCAATGTTTTAATCTTTACTGTTTTAAGCGTAACAAATCTTTGATGATAAATATTGATTTAAGTTAACTTTTATTAATTTTCTTTAATATATCAAGTGGATCCAAATAACACATACCGAAAACGTCAAAATACGCAGAAAATAAAGATTGGTCTTTACAATATGTATATATATATATATATATATATATATATATATATATATATATATATATATATATATATATATAATATATATATATATATATATATATATATATATATATATATATATATATATATATATATATATATATATATATATATATATAATTTTTACTGTGCTTAAATTGAGAAATTTGCATTCAAAGTTTAAAGTACAAAATCTCTTTATGTAAATTTAATTACATGTTGAAATTTAACAAAGTTGACTAAAATCAATATAAGTTTTTGTTTAAATTGTTAAAAAAAAAAACTTCCCCGTAACTAAGAGAACTGTTTTTCAAATACGACAAATATATTTCAAAATCAGAACATTGTCGGAATACAATTGTCATAGATGCAACTAATTTGATAATAGGTGAATTAAGGTTAAATTGACTTATGTTGTAACTAACAATGACTTATAACTTTAGCATAATTTTAGCTTCACTGTCCTTCGCATTTTTTTTCTTTAATTCATTCCCGGTAACCAATTTATCGGCATTATATTCAGAAATACACAGTTTTTAATCTTCAAGCTTCTTATATAGAAATTAATAAGCTTCTTATACTTCTTTTTTTACATTAAGCAATTTTTATTAATATTATTTATTTTCGAATAATTAAAAATAAAATAACTAATTTATCACACATCTTTCAATTTGTCTGTGAAAAAAGATACATAAATGATGTATAAATAAATTTGTCTGTGAAAAATGATACATAAATGATGTATAAATTCCATAATTTAAAACCATTTCCATAATTGTTCCTTTTGACTTTGGTTTTGACCATTGACTTAAGGTCATTAATTTTTTTATCTGAGAGCAAAAAACGTGTTGAATCACTTTTTAATGGAGGAAATTCTTTCAGAACTTTAACTATCTGTTTATTCTTTCTCTGAGGGGTACCTTTTATCAATCTTTCTTCAATTAACGGACAAAAGAACGATTTTTTGAATTTAAATTGATAAGGTACATGTTTTTCACGACACATTAGTTTTACCTTTGCAAAAGGCACTTTATGGAAATATAAAAACTTGGAAGCAAGTTTGAAGTTTTTGAAGTCATCTTTGTACATTTGTATGACTTTCAATTCTACTCCATAAGTTTTTTCAATAGAAGGCAGTAATTTGAATAAAGTAGGAGGACTGTAAATCTCAAAATGTCTTAATTTTTTCTCAATCATACAATATGCGCAGTGTCAATATTCTGTACTGAACTATGACCAGGTTCACTATACTTCTGTTCAATGAGTGGTATTCCGCTTTCATTTTGAAAATTTTTTATTGCCATACACACAATTGAGTTCTTATTCTGGGGAACACAAGAATCAGACTACAAAATAATTTGATCAATTCATATATTAGGACAGTCTTGAATAATTTTAATAGTTTATACAGACAACTTGCAAGTTCATTTGCGCCTCATTGCACCAGTCATAGATTTATTCCAAAGTGCACAATAAGTTTTGTTATTCAATGAACACTGGGCTGTGATTTATAACAATTTAAATTTCTTTTGTAATAGAATGCAGAAATATTAGAAATTGGAAGGGGAAATACTTTTTCTAAATCAAAAGTCATAATTGCTGTGGTTTTGTAATCTCTATTTACAACTTTAGCTAGGTCACATTTTCTTTCTTGTCTAGTTAATATCTTAGTTATGCTGCATATTTTTTGATCACATTTTAGGTCACATTTTCTTTCTTATCTAGTTAATAGCTCTCTATGCTGCAGTATCTTTTGATCATCTTCTTTGTTTTTATACTCTTGACATAAATCACACAAATTTTCTTTGGTTTATGAAATTCCATATTAAACTTTGTATTAAAAGTTAAATAATAAACATCTTTTTTTACATTGAACTCTGGGTAAGCTTGTGTAAACAACCTGTACATTTTAATTGTACTTAATGACAGCTCTAAATATTTTTGTTAGTATTCTGTCTGCAATAGTGTGAATCAACTGTTGGAAAACTATTTAAATGTTCTCTGATCTTATCTAAGACTTGATTAGGTTTAGTTTTTCTACCTACCATTTTTCCTTTCTTCGGAGACCTTGGTAGTTCACTTACTTTATTTACCACATTATTAAAATTATAGTAAATTCTTCTTTCACTGATATTTAATGTTTTTAGAAAAAATAATTTACAAACTCTGCTTCTAACATCGTTCTTTTCAAAATGATATTTATAAACACACTTCTTGTTTTTCAATTCCTGAACTTTTTCTTTTACAATCCCACTTTTCTATATTTTGAGTATAAAAGTTAAGTTTTTTAGTGTCAGAAAATAAGAATGGATTTCAACTATGTCATTAGCACTAAAAACTTCAAAACATTTAGTTCACACAGTGAAGAACAAGCTTCTCCTACTTTTCTCTTTGGTCTCTCTTGACCATTTCTATCTATGCAGGCCTTGCCACACTGCCTTTGCTTTTTTCTGACACTTATTTTCCGCTTCTTAACACTTCTTTGTCTTTTTCTTGTGAGTTTTCTGCAAAATATAATTAAAGTAATAATAAATCTATTGTATTGGAAACTATTTATTAAACTGCTTATTAAAAGTAGAAAAATTAATGTTATTAAAACTATAATTTAGAATATTATAAAAAACAATGCATAAATACAGTTGATGTAAAAATAAATAAATAAAAGGTAACGATAATAAAATAAATTTCAAGAACTTATTTTGAATGTAAAAATAATGATCTCTTTAAAACTATTCGAGCGCAAAAGTTTTGCGCTCGAATAAATTAGTAATAGTAAATATAAAATACTTGCGTACAAAGATTGGATTACAATACGTTTTGGCAAAACGTATTGTAATCCAATCTTTGTACACAAGTATTTTATATTTAATTTTCATTGTTAGAAGAAATGATAGTAGAAGAAAAAGATGAATTAGTAGGGTCTTCCACTACATATCTAGGGGTTTCTTTCTCCATTTGGTGGTTGGGCTCCAATACTATTGGTATTGGATTATCAGCATCAGAAGCCATAAATACTCCTTATTTGTTATAAAATATTCCATATTTGTTACTTATCTTTACAAAAAAAACGATATATTTATAAATACTGTTTAGTTCTTTTGATTACGAGTAATAATTTTTATTTACTGAACATTTTAATTCAATTCAAAGAAGAAAAAAAACAATTCAATATTAAAAAACAAATGGAATGTATTACTTTTTATTTACAAAAAACAAATGTTAAAAAGTAAACAAGTGAATAAAAACAGGTGAATGAATACGTATTAATCTAAAGTCACGTGAGCAAATAGAACGCTACTATTGATCTACGCTAAGTACAACAAATGTACCTCGAGCGTCTCGTATAAAAAGTTCATTTACGACAATTGATCTACTGAACTATATTGGAAAAAAATTTAATTGAGCTATCGGATAATTTTTTTTTAAATAAGTCTACAAAAAATAGATAGTTCGCATATATAAATAATTTTTTTCAAAAATGTCAAATACGAAACTTGTATTCCGGGCTGACGAATATATATATATATATATATATATATATATATATATATATATATATATATATATATATATATATATATATATATATATATATATATATATATATATATATATACAGTGCCGGTTTTAGCACTACCAGCGCCCTGGGCGAGATTTCTACGGCGCCCCTAGCTCAATTTAACCCCATTCAAAAAAAAGGCAAAGGGTAAAATTAGTTTCGCCCCTTTATATTCGGCGCCCAGGGCCATCGCCCAACCAAGCCCTACCCTAACGCCGCCACTGTATACATATATATATATATATATATATATATATATATTATATATATATATATATATATATATATATATATATATATATATATATACATATATATATATATATATATATATATATATATATATATATATATATATATATATATATATATATATATATATATATATATATATATATATATATATATTATATATATATATATATACACTGCCGCTCACGGAAGTTAGGACAAAAAATATTTTTTCAAAAGAACAATATTAAAATGTAATTACGTTATAAAATTATTTACTTATATTAGTAAAATTTATGTTTATATAAAAATAAATCAAGTTAAATAAAACTTGTATCAAAAAAATTCTAAATTAAGTTATTTTAATGTAAATATATTAAAATAACTAACATTTAAAATAACATAAATTGTACTCACAAGTAAAAGTCTTATCATTTTAAATAAATAAACAGAGAACGCAGAAACATATTAAAGGTCACGTATGAACCTGTATTTTACATTATCAACTCAAATCTTTTAAGTTTGTCATTTAACAAGTATTTCTATTGTTTACTGTGTTTTTGCAGATATTTTGTGTATTTTGTGTTAGTGTTTAAAAAATTTCAAGTGCAGAAGTTCCAAGGTAAAATTATTAGTTACTTTTTTAGTGTAAATTCAAAATATTGAAAAAAATATGCCTAAAGGTAAGCCAATAAGTGTTGAAAAAAGGACAGCAATACTTACTTTGCTTCAAGAAGGCTATACAGTTAGAAAAATAGCTGAAAAATTAAATCTGAGTAAATCAACAGTTAGCTATACGATTTATCGATATTGAGAATCTGGAAGTTTGGAAGACAGAAACCGTCCAGGTCCTTCGAAGATTGCTAAAAGCTAATTTGCATGGTCGTGTTGCTATCCGAAAACCATATCTACGAAAAGTTAATCGAAAGAAGAGATTCCGTTGGGCACAGCTCCACAAAAATTGGACGATGGATGAATGGAAACAAGTACTCTGGACCGATGAGTCAAAATTTGAAGTTTTCGGAAATAAGCGAAGAGTTTACGTTAGAAGATCTGCTGAAGAAAAAATACTCACTCAATGTCTGGTTCCAACAGTAAAACATGGTGAAGGCTCTGTGATAGTTTGGAGTTGTTTCTCTCTAGATAGAGTGGGATATTTGCATAAAATCGATGGTATAATGAGAGCAGAACATAGAGATATCCTGGAAACGAGTGCAATCCCTTCGGGACTTCGATTAATTGGATATAATTTTATTCTGATGCATGATAATGACCCTAAACATACTGCATTATTATGTAGAAATCATTTAGAATCAAAAAAAGCTGAAAATGTATTACGTGTAATGACCTGGCCTCCCCAAAGCCCAGCGTGCAAAATTAAATAAATAGTTTATATACAAATAACAAATGAGATATTCATTCAACGTAGATATAATTATGCAAAATTGATTGAGTTAATTTTACTCTTAAAGATGTTGATATTATTGGCATTAAAAACATCGAAAGGCAACTGATTCCAAATGTTACCAATTCGGTAAGAGAAACTATATTTGCGAATATCTAGTCGACATTGTTATTTGCGCATTTTATATTTATGTCCTCGCGTGTTGTTTTTGTAGCCAATAAAAAAGAACATAGATTTATCAATTAAGACCAAGTTATGCAGAATTTTAAAGCAAGTTGATAAATCATATTTTACTTGCCTTATTTCAAGCGACTCCAAATCAAGCAATTTAAGTCGGTTATAGTAGGTCAAACGTTTTTGCACGTCCTCAACTATCTTTATCATTTCGGCATAAATTGGCAACCAATCTTGGGAGCAATATTCTAATACAGGCCTAATATATGTATTGAAGGCTCTTACTAAGATACTAGGATCGTGGGACTTGAAACATTTTAAAATAAGGTATGCTCTAGTATTAGTTGCATGTACAACGTTTGAAATTGCTTTTTATGGTTCAGTTGAGAATCCAGAGTCATTTTTTTCATTAACCGAGATCTTTTGAAATAGAAGGCCAAGCTAAAATATGATCTCCTAACCTATTGTAAAAGTTAATGAATTTTCTCGATGAAGCACGCGCGATCGTATGAAAAATATACTTACTGGTAGAAATGGGTAGTTGCCATGTTCTGATTAAAGTATTACGTTATCAAGAGCATTAACAAGGTGATGGCTATGGTCCGTATTGCAAAATGAACTGTATAACTTGATGTCATCGGCGTAAAGCTTTAAAGAGCAGTCAAGATTGTTAACAACAGCGGTTATATTGTTGATATATATTAGAAAAAGTGTTGGGCCAACACGCTACCCTGAGGAACTCCGCTAACGATATAATTATTTATTATATATATATATATATATATATATATATTTATATATATATATATATATATATATATATATATATATATATATATATATATATATATATATATATATATATATATATATATATATATATATATATATAATGTCATTAAAACATTTTATACAATATATGCCTTGGCTATTCCGTTCATAAATTAGACAAAATTGTCTAACTTACTTAACAAAGTGCACCAACGAGAAGGTAAGCCATAGGACTTTGCACTTCATCAGTAATTTTACTTAACTTAAGTAAAACTCGTTTGGGGCCATCCATAAATGGTCAGTAAATAGAAAGGGGGATGGAGGGTTGCGGAAAGGTTTGACAATAATTGAAAATGGGGAGGAGGTGTTGTCACCAAAATAATGACAATTTAAATTGTAAAGTTTATATTCACGTCATCAATTAGCACATTTTAAAAAGATCAATTAAAAAAAAAAACCATTAAAATTTGATGGTAAATACGCCTTTGTTTTATTTTACGTGAGTGGGTAACAAAAACTGACGTCAAAAAAGCAAAAAAATCACTGACAACATTTAGGGACAAGCCCTTTCCCCTTCAAAATTTTATTATGTTAACCACGCGTAATTGTAAAAACGCTACCTACATAAGACCAATTTTAGAGTATTGCTCTCTGATTTGGTTGCCAACCCGCACTGAATTGAAGAGAGATAGAATAGTATACCTAAATAACTTAGAATTCTTGTTTTGGAACTACTAGAAATTTGTGGCCTTAAGCGAGAAATGATGACATGTTACAAAATTACGAACAATTTAGTTTGCCTAAATATATCAAGTTTTGTTTTTAATAAACAACTATATTTACACTCGAGGTCTTAAAGGATTTCAGATTTTACAGAATTACATGAAACAGATCAAAAAAATGATCATTAAATGGGCATAGAGAATGCTATCTAGCATGGCTATGAATTTGAACGACATCTTTTAATGCAAGACGTTATTGATAATTTTATTGAATCATCAATTAAAATTGAAGTGGAAAAATGGTATCAAAGTTTAAAAATTATTGATGTCATCCTTTTCTTATGAGAACGTAGCCTTGCTTTTCAGGGATCTTCGCAAGAAAGTCATTGGTGACTCAAATAATGGAAAATTTTTAGTTCTGATAGAGCCATTAAACATTTAATTCTTTAACGGAGTGCAAACTGGGTAGTATATATCAAAACCTCAGTGTCAGTTTGAGGATATTTCTTACAGCACCAGAAACAGTAGCATCAGTAGCATTAAAAATTATCTAAGGTCTACCATGAGTCAGGATTGCTTTAACAACCTGTCTAGGCTAAATATTGAGTCTGACATTGTAAAACATATAGACTTTGATATGTAAATACAGAAGAAAAAGGCACGCAAGACAACCTCACTTTAACAAAATTGTTATATTTAACAACATTTTTATCATTCATAGATCTGATGTAGACTTTCTGAGTAATAAAATTTCGAAATCATTTTATATAAATTTATATATATATATATATATATATATATATATATATATATATATATATATATATATATATATATATATATATATATATATATATATATATATATATATATATATATTATTATTATTATTATTATTAATGTGGTATTTTTCTGTCAAGCATAAATATATATATATATATATATATATATATATATATATATATATATATATATATATATATGATGAAATATTTTTTGTACTATTCTCAACTAGACTTATACTCATTGATAAATTTTAAGTTTCATAGTATTATCTTTCAGCGTTAAAAAATAATGACTATATAAAATTTACAACCCCCTCAAATTGAGGGGGGATTAAACTTTATATGGTCATAATTTATGAAAGCTAAAATATTTTACTTTGAAATTTAAAATTTATCGATGAATATAAGTCTATTTGAGAATAGTACAAAAAATATTTCATCAACTTGTTGCTCTCACGTTTGGGGCAGAGGAGGGGCACAAATTTTGGGGCTTTTTTGTTCCCAGCCTACAATCATCGCAATTTTTTGCAAAGCATCCTTATTTGACATAAGTATAAATATATAAATGTTTGGAGTTTGCTCCATGTCTGGAAGTTATCTCAAAGACAAAAAAAAGCTGGTTCCGGATCTGTATATATATATATATATATATATATATATATATATATATATATATATATATATATATATATATATATATATATATATATATATATATATATATATATATATATATATATATATATATATATATATATATATATATATATATATATATATATATATATATATGGTCTAAGCAGCACTAATTTAGTAATAATTTTCAAATAAATAACAATCTTTTAAAAGCTTTTAAACAAAATGTTTCATCAAAAACAATTGACATCATCACAGAACAAAAAACAGTAGGTTGACGAAATACGTATTTTTAAAACTGTTTGATTTATTTTGTTAAAAATTGTTTTAAATATTTATACAGAGACGTTTCAATTCCTAATTGTTGCAGCTTTTTTTCAATTTGAGACGTTAAAAGTGTTTGTACTGCAAAGATAAACTAATTTTGTGCTTGATCATGAATTTGTTTTGTTATGCAGGTTTCTCGATTTTTTATAAATGATTCCTTTTCCTTTTTCTTTTTTTCTTTTAATAATAAAGTAATAATAAAGTAATAACAATAATAGTAACAAAAATAATAATATTATTATTACAAATAACAATCATATTAATAATAATAATAAGATAATGATGCTGGTGATGATAATGATGATGATGATGCTGATGATGATAATGATGATGATGATGATGATGATGATGATGATGATGATGATGATGATGATGATGATGATGATGACCATAGTTAAATTCGGTATTGTCACTTTTTTTTTCGTTAATGTAGATTTTTTTTCGGTATCGCAACTTCGCTTTCGTTTTTGCAACAGCGCTATCGTTTTTGCAACCACGTCATTCGTTTTTGCAACCGAAATGTATTTAAACTCGTTTATGCAACCCGCAATAGGTCAAATCGGCACCGGTAAGAAAATGTTAAAGCTTTCCGCCATTAAATTTACTTGAGGAATCTTCAAAAATTTGTTTAAGATGGTTTTAGATTTTTTAAAGTGTTTTGGAAAGTTTGTAATAATAATATTAATTTTAGTTTTTTAAACGGATTATTAAAATAGATTTTATCAAAAAATAAAAATAGTTGAAGCTGTATTTTCACTAAATGTTGTTTAGTTATATACATACTGTATGTATGTATGTCATAGCACAGTCAATGTCACATTAGCACTTGGACAAATAATTTAATGTTAATGTTTTAACTATTTAATATTATTCAATATTAATTATATTGATTTAACTAAAACATTTTGATTTTAAAGTTTTGGTTTGATTTGCCTTGTTGGTAAGAAACAATTAATTTAATTAAAAGTTTCAAAAATATATAGTCAGCTATAAATCCTACAAATTCAAATGGTTAAATGTCACGTATGTTCGGGGGACGCTTCCTTTTCTGGAACTATATGTGCCTTATGTAAAAAAATAATCGATATCCAATGCCATGGAGGTACAATTGGTGATGGCTATGTTGTCTGTAAAATATGTGCAGGTATTAAATTGTTACTGTATTTGTTGTTTATTTCTTAACATAAGGCTTATGTTTATACAAAAAGGTATAAAGTATAAAATGGTACTAGAGCTTATAATAAGTTCTAATACTATTTTTTACTTTATACTATTTTGTGATAAATGTAAAACAATGTTGCATTATTTAAAATAAATAAACCCTGTTGCATTATTTAATTAAATAAAACCTGTTGCATTATTTAATTAAATGTTGCATTATTTAATTAAACTCAATGTTGCATTTTCTAGTTAAATAAATCCTGATCCGGAGAGCAAAACTTTAACATTGCATATGATTAATTAATCATATGCAATCTTAAAGTTTTGCTCTCTGGATCTCTAATAATATAATATTGAGTTTAATTAAATAATCCAACATTTAATTAAATAATGTAACAGGGTTTGTTTAATTGAAATAATTTAATTAAAATATTTATGCTTAGAGACTCTAAACAGTTTAATTAAAATATTTATGCTTAGAGACTCTAAACATAAATGTTTTTTTAATTGTAAAGTAAAATTCAGTTAACAGCATAATTCTACAATAGTATATTTTATTCAACACAATATTTAATTTATCTCAAACTTTCAAACAATCAAATGCAATATGATTAATAAGAATACAATTACTTTTTATTACATAAAATGTATTGCATATTATTTAAATTTATAAACTAATAATTTGCATTATAAGATTATAAAATTATAAGAATAAAATTATACCAAATAAATGTTTTTCAATTAAATAACTTTAAAAAATGTTTCAATATAGATTTAAAATAAATTTACTTAGTTTAATTATTTCATTATTAAGGTTGTTGTAAAATTTCTCCAACGAAAAAAGATGATTTAGTTGGTAGAGGTAATTTTTCATTTGTTTATATGTAACTTTTTTTATAAGCGTCTATACAAAAATATTTAAATTAATAAATATGAGAACTTTTTTTAACAACTACATAACTATTTTTATTGCTTATTTTTAAAAAGTGATAATTTTTTAAAATAAGCTCTTGTAGTAAACCAATATGAAAAATAAATCTTTTAAAGATAAGAAATTAAAGTTTTGTTTTTTGGATATTTTTCTCTATTGAACAATTATAGAGATAAACAATAACTTGCAATGTGCTTGCAAATTGTTCATGAGGATTTTATTTTTATTACTTTCGAATTAAGGCAAAGCAAATAGTAGCTTAAGAATAAAATTGCTTTTTTAGGTGTTCAAAAAATGACAAAAGAAAAAATTGAGGAAATAGCTTCTTCTCTCTTACTTAGATCTATATTTTCTGGGCAGGTATTAACGATACTTTTGTTAAGATGATAAAATGAATCTGTTTTATTATAAACTTTATATATATATATATATATATATAATTTATATATATATAAATATATATATAAATTATATATATATTTATATATATAAATTATATATATATTAATATATTTATATATTATATATATATATATATATAAATTACGTTAGTGTATTCTACAAATAGAATGCTCAATGTTCTTAAAGATCAAAGCAGTATATATATACACATATATATATATATATATATATATATATATATATATATATATATATATATATATATATATATATATATATAGAGAGAGAGAGAGAGAGAGAGAGAGAGAGAGAGAGAGAGAGAGAGAGAGAGAGAGAGAGAGAGAGAGAGAGAGAGAGAGAGAGAGAGAGAGAGAGAGAGAATGAAATATATTTTAAAAATTAACATTTTTAAGCAATGGTATTTAGGTTTACAGTTACAGGCATGATTTATTTAATGCAGGAAGTAAAAGTAAAAGTAGGTGTAATTGTGTGTGTATTTTTTTTTTAAGATTTCAAATAGTAAAAAAAAATAAATGCAATGTATTTTTAAAACTTTTTTTTATTGTTTTACTTCCAGAAAATTTATGTGATCAAGAGCTGATTGACTTGTTAAGTGAGGATCAACAACACTATCTATATAGTGCTTTGGCTCGGTCATATAATTCTATAAAAGTAAATTTTATGTTTTGTCTTAATTTTTTTTTTTTTTTATGCTTATTTAACATTTAACAGTATACGTAAAATATAATTATGAGTTAGTTCAAAGATCTTTTCAGAATTTTGAAAAATTCGTTGCTGTAAATAACTGTTAGCTTGTTTTTTTTTAGTATAATGAATATGTATTTAAAGTTCTGGTGCCTGAAGCAATTATTTATCTTTTCGCTAAAGTTGAGGGAATGTCAAGAATTCAAGTATTCTTTTTATTGTTGAACTTTGTTATAATCTTATCCATTATTATCTTTTTTAGTTATCTTTTCAGTTTTAGTTAATCACTATACTTTTTAAGTTATATTAGTTTTGTAAATTAAAAGTTTAAATTGTTTTGAATTATTGTTAGGCAGAAGTTTTATTAATGTCATATATTTCAGAAAGGTAATTTATTATTTGTTTGAGAATCATAAATGTATGAGTTAAAATAACTTTAGTTATGAAAGCTTGTAATTTGTTTGTGACATTTGCTGAATGTTACTTAAGTCAGATGGCTAGAATAAATTATTATTGTTAAGAAAGCAGAGGAATTTGGGTTGTAATATCAAAGTAATACACAATAGTTAGTTGTAATACACAATAGTTACTTGTGATGCACAATAGTTAATTGAGAAAATGTTTGAAAACTTTATAAAATCTTTGTAACTGTTAAGTTTGCAATTCAAAAATGGGAACGAGTTTTTGTGATTTTAAGGAGTGCATTATATTTTAAATTAAAATGTACAAACTCTTTTTATAGGACTGATATTTCAATATTGGAATAATTTGATCTGTGTTATCTGATCATATTGCAAAATTTTTATTTCTCATCTTATATGGAATGTCGTAGCATCAAACTTATTTGAATTGCTTTAATATTTTCTTATTAAAATTTACATATAGTTCATTTTATTTTACATTTAGTAGTTTAAATATAGAATGCATGTAAAGCAGTTTTAAACAAAAAAGATTTTTACAAATTTTTAACTAGCATAGTATAGTAGTATAACGATTATAAGCTTCACTTTCAGTTAGAGTTAAACATTTTCTTTAAATAGCTTTCTTTGAATATGGTTGAATAACATATATGTGTTAATTATATAATTATGTTTAATAATTTATATAACATTCATATAAGGTTTATCTTTATATTTATATTTTTAATACTATAGAAATCAAGAAATTTCAGAGGAAGATGAAAGTGATAAATCATCAGGTAAGAATTTGTCAGAGTCAACTTAAATAACTAAGCTAATTTATTGCATTTAGCATTTTTGAAGTTAATTTTTAACTGTGTTGCATTTTAAATTTAAATCATAAATTTGTTGTAGTTTCATGTTTGTTGAAGCAGTTTTTATTAATCTTTTAATTGTATATTATTTATTTTAGACTGTGGTAGTACTTTTTCACAAAATTTGATAGAAAGGTTAAAAAGTTCTCAAATAGCTAGTATGTTTTACCCGTACCTTTTTTTTACTTATTAAATCATTGTAGTATATATTATGATAAAAAACAGTACTTTGCAATAAGTAATAGATAGTATT
Source organism: Hydra vulgaris (assembly GCF_038396675.1). NCBI lineage: Eukaryota > Metazoa > Cnidaria > Hydrozoa > Anthoathecata > Hydridae > Hydra > Hydra vulgaris. The sequence goes on from NC_088931.1 coordinate 75,139,001, forward strand.
ACTTATTGCAAATAAGTAAATAAAATAATATATTATTTCAAACATATTAAAACTATGCAAATAATATATGTGTGTACATAATTTTATGATGATTATATAATCTATTATGATGATATAGCTAATTATAGTTAATTTCTTATGTAGTATTCTCTTTTCTTTATGATTCTGTTTCCTGTATAATATTTCAAATTGTTTTTAGAAAATGAACGTTTACACAGATGGTCTAAAAATCAAGAAAGTACAAAAGTTATAAAAGACTGTGTTGTAATTGATAAAGAGGAAAATGTACTTTTTTTCTGTGCATTTGGAATTAATTTATTAATAAAATATTGTCAAGTTTATTTATAATGAAGAGTTTATATCAATACTTATCATATAGTACGTTTTTTTTTATTAAAATGAATTATGGATATGTTTCAGAATGTCATTATCAATGAATTACTATCAGAATTAGTATTAAGGGTGAGTTTTTAGTAAAAGTGATTCATATATATATATATATATATATATATATATATATATATATATATATATATATATATATATATACACATATATACATAAATACATATATATATATATATATATATATATATATATACATATATAGATATATATACATATATACATATATACATATATACATAAATACATAAATACATATATACATATATACATATATACATATATATATATATATATATATATATATATATATATATATATATATATATATATATATTTATATATATAAATGTAAATATAAGTTTTTAATATGAGTTAATGTAGCAAACTTATCTTTTTTTTTTGATCAATGAACTTTTTTTATTTGGGATTGTTTTCTATAATGTGTTGTTTTTAACAGGTTTGTTCGGAATTAAATGAAAATATTTATTGTGAAAAAGAAGTGAAAGATGATAGAAATACAACTAAAGTTGATCAAGTTGAAAACACTAAACAATTGGTTGATGCAGAATATACTGTGTTTGATTTTGGAAAAGATTTTAAAGTTATAGATGTTGAAAATAAATATGAAGTAAATTTTGTTTTACTATATGTTTTATTATATTAAGTATCTGTTGCCAGACACTTTATTTTTATTTTTAATTCAACTCCCCAATACCAACAATGCAACTACAGACGATGAGGCTACTTAATTGTGGTTTTAACCCTCTCTCAACTCTATAACTCCAAAACACGAACCTTGGCAAACAAGGCCGCTGCATGGAGAAACAAGTTAAGCATGGTACTACCAGGGTCATGGTGGTGATTAAACTCAGAATCTCTTGCTTATGAAGTGAGTGGTCTACCACTACACCACTACCGCGTAATTAATTGGTTTGTGCAGATTTTATTTCTAAACATTAGTTAATGTATAACTATGCGGTAGTGGTGTTGTGGTAGAGCACTCGCTTCATAAGCAAGAGGTTCCGAGTTCGATCCCCACCACGTCCCTGGTAGTACCGCGCTCAACTTGTTTCTCCGCGCAGCAGCCTTGTTCGTCAAGGTTTGTGTTTTGGAGTTATAGAGTTGAGAGAGAGTTATAACCACAAGTAGCCTCCTCATCTGTAGTGGCCTTAACAGCCTTGGGGAAGTAAACTAACAAAAAAAAAAAAGAATTTTGAAATCTTTTCAACAGGTTGGCTCAGATTTTGATGAAAACATTCATTTTCAAATTGAATCAATAGATGTTAAAAATAAGAATAAAGTTGAAAAAACTACAGAAGTGGCTAATGTAGAAGAAAAACACCAAATGTTTGATTTTGGAAAAGGAAATGTTATGGATGTTAAAAATGAGCATGGAGTGAGTTAGGTTTTATTATGTTATTTTAATTGAATATTTTAGCACTTGTGTGTTGTTATTTTAAAAATAAAGTTGAAACTGTCGTGAGTTTTTTTACGTTTAATCGAGAGCTGATATATACTGCCCTGCTTAGAAAATAAATAGGAGCTTTTAAAAACCAAATATTTTTATTTTATTTTAAGTTTATATTTGATTTGGTATCACTAATTTTCGATTAGGAGGTTTGTATTAATAACATAATTAATAATTATGTTATTAATACAAACCTCCTAATTGATTTTTAACCATGAGTGTTTAGTCATATATATATATTTTAAGTGGTGTTTAAATTCCCTTTTTTAGCCTAATAACCTTACTATTTAATATTATTTTTCTCATTTTGGTGTGTTTTCTAGCAGAGCAGTTTATCTTTTTATATCTTTTTTTTTTTTTTTTTTGTATGTTTATGCATTTAAAAGTCTGTTATTAGCTTTGTATGTTTTATTTAGACTACAATCTAAATTTAAAAAAAATTGTTTCAATGTGTCTGAAATATATTCATAAATAATTTATATGTTCAGGAAAAATCTTCAGCATCAAGATCACCTTTAAATGCCAGTGTTGATGCAATGGAACTCAATGTAATTTTAATTATCAAAATTTGTACTATTTAACCATATTTCCTTTTATAATAGAATTTTTCATCTTTTCAGTAAAAAATTTTATATTTTTGTATATTTATTTTGTTTGCTTTTTTCAGTTTATGTCATGAGCACCTTCCCCTAAATGCTGACTTAAAAGCCTTATCCAAAACAATTAGCATTTTTTGTTTTTAATTTCAAGTTTGTTTTTACCTGTATGAAAATACCAGTTTTTGCAAAACAAATATTATTTTCATACATGTGTAAATAATATATTGGTTTTGCACATCAACTAATTAAGCTTGTGCAAATTGATCCAAGTCTATAAATTTCATTTTTGATCTTTTCCCCCTTTTTTACCCAAATTATTTGGGTTTTTTTTAACCCTTATTCATTTATAATATTTGCAAATTTGAATTCTCTTTTTTTTTAAGGAATTATTAATAAAAAACATCTACTTTTAAGATATATAATATCTATAAATTTAATGTTCACAATTTAGGAGCACTTAAGTGATATGACCAAAGTGTATAAGCGGTTTGGAAAAAGATTTGTAAGTAAAAGTTTTTGATTTGTCATTAAAAAAAGTTAAAATTTATTTATTTTAAAATATTTTATAATCTTTTGAAAAATTACTGTTTTATCATGCTCTGTTATTCATATTAATCTAGTCTAAAAAGAATGAAGAATTGAACAATGATATTCACAGGTTAAAACTATGACCAATTGAATACTTATAAAAATATAATTGCATAAATTTATATGAATAAAATTAAATTTGTTTTATTCTCAAAAATAATATTTGTTGTTTAAACAGTCGAGTTGCCATGAATGAAAATGAACAAACAAAAATGGGAAGTATGCTAACAGGATTTATGAAAGTTGGTTTGGTGTCTGAAGCTGAAAAAGTAAGTTTTTTTGAAAAAATTTAAAAAGTTTTTTCTGATTTTTTTTTTATTCTATTTAATAGAAAATGATTATTTTTAAAAATTTATTTTAATTTATTTTGAGAAGACTTATTTAGTTAGAGTTTGTATTTTTTAATATAGTTATTTAAACAATGGAAGAGTAATATTAAGTTTGAAAAAAATGATTTGAAAGAAGTAAAAAAATCTCTCCGTCAAAAAATGTCTCCGTCGTTAAATGCACAGAAATAGACTGTGGTGCATACATTATTGATCTTCCCAGACATCTTAGAAATATACATAAAATTAATCCTGAAGTAGCTAGAAAAGCTAGAGGTATTTTTGATCTAAGAAAAACAAGATCCTCAGGTGGAGAAAAAGTAAAAAAAAAGACAAAATACATATGTCCTATATGTAGCATTGTTACAAAAAACATACATGATCATCTTTATCGAGCTCCCCATCATCTTAAAAATGATTTGGCTACATATAGAGAAATGCTTAACAAAAAGCAACTTTATAATGAAAGTAATTATATGTCTGTATCTGAATGCACCGAAACAAACTCTGCTTTACCTAATTCAATAGGGTCAGGATTTATGACAAAATTACCAAATGAAGTTGGATATTTCCAAACATCTTGCTTGCCAAATAAACCTAAAAGCAGTAATGATGATAAAGATGATAATGAAGCAAATACTATAATTGAAAAAGGAGAAAATGACATTCTATGTTTTCAAGATTATCTTCACACATTTCTTCTTTACTTAAAAAGTCCATCAGGAGGAAAGAAAGATCCACAAGCTGCATCAAATGAAATGCATCAAATTAGAAGAATGATGGAAGTCATTTTACCAGACTCTCTAATGCTACCCAACCTGACTGATCTATGTTACACAAGTCTATTAAACCTTAAACTCTTACAAGATAAATGGTTCCCTTACTCAAAACAAAAAGGTTATGAGCCAGGCACTCAACGTTCTTATTTGCTATCACTAAGCCATTTTGTAAATTTTCTTCTACGTTCTAAATTAACTCCCACTGTTCCCAATGTTGTTCCTTGCGTCCTATCTGCTGATGTTCTCAATGTTTGTCAGAAAGAAATTAGTAATTGGAGAACCTCTCTGCGTGGTGAAGAGGCACTAAGAGAATATGATGTAATGATGGCAGATGCTGAAAATATAATTCCGAAGGAATCTTTTCAAGCTATAACTAAAAGTGATTTTTATCAAGATGTTGTTAAAAATGTTAAATATATTTACAATAATTACAAAAACAGGCCGTCAGAGTTTCTAGTTACTCGAACTCTGTTTACAAATATTAGAGACTGTATTTTTTTTGGCCTAATAACCAATAATGTTTCACGGTCTGGAGCTGTCTCAAGTATGACAGCTTCAGAATTTCGAAAAGGAACTTTTTCACCAACAGGAAGTTTTATTGTTTTAGTGAGGAAACATAAAACTGCTAAACAATACGGTCCATGTCAAATTATATTAAATCCTGATCTGAAAGTTATGTGTGATTGTTACGATCAAATTATACGCAACGCAATTCCAGGTAAAATGTCGGAAAACTTTTTTATAACATGGTCTGGGTGTGCGTTTGAATCTGGCGGTGTTTCAACTCAATTAAATTCTTTTTTTTCAAAGTGTCTGCCAAATGAAGATTCAATTGAAAAACGATGCAGTGCTACGATGGTTCGAAAAAGTCTGCTTACTTTTTTTTATGACAATCATCCTGAATATAAAAGCAAGTTAGCAACCCTTATGAAACATAAAGAAACAACAGCTCAACGGTGGTATTACCTAAACAAAAACAAACAAGATACATGTGAGGCATCTGAAAAAGTTACTGAAACTTTATTTGGAGACATCAAAGTTGAATCTAAAGCACAAAGTCTAAAATCAGAAGTTTTCCCTAAATCATCATCTATGTTAACCAATATTAAAAAAAAGACTTTACATTCTGAAGAAAATCAAGATTCCGAATGTTCAAATATCTCTGAAACTAGTGATGTTAGTGAAAGTGATGAGGAATATAATTTTCAATCTAATTCAATACACGCAAAAAAAAGTTGGACAACAGATGAAATAAATGAATTACATAAACTATTTAATATTTCTGATACTATAACATTAACTCAACCTATAATTCGGAAAGTTGTTGCAGAAAATGAAATTCTGAAATTTCGATCTCCTAAACAAATATATGACAAATTGCTACATTTAAGAAAATGCAAAGTACAAAATGAAAATGAGGAAAAGCAGTGTTTGAAGTTTTTATTCAATACAGAACAATTAAAAATGATAAGAAAATTATTTTCCTCTACAATATCTGGCCACCATAATGTTGTTTCACAAGCTAATGTGACAAGCATAATAAATCAAAATAGTGAAGCTCAAGAGTTATTTAAAAATTTTACTGCTGAGCAGATTGTCGCTAAAGTGCGTTATGAAAAAAAGAAGTTTTTGTATAAAAAACTCTAATTTTTAGATTTTTCATATATATATATATATATATATCTGTGTGTGTGTGTGTGTGTGTGTGTGTGTGTGTGTGTGTGTGTGTGTGTGTGTGTATGTGTGTGTGTGTCTATATATATATATATATATATATATATATATATATATATATATATATATATATATATATATATATATATATATATATATATATATATATATATATATATATATATATATTATGTATATATATACATATGAATCTTACTTCGAAATATTTCTAGTTTTTAATACTTTGATTAAATAAAAAAACATGGTTAAAGTTTTGAAGTATAATAAAGCAATCAATATTATACAAAGTTTGCGATTTGCTATAACTTTTTTATTAGCATTTATGTTTTGAAATTCGAAATTTTTTCATTCAACAGGTTGGCATTTGTTTTTACCAAATTTAAGTCAAAATTTTTACTTGTTAATTTTACCTGTTAAATTTCTGATGAAAAATTCTCTCATTTGATTTAAATGTGAAGATTTGTAGTATTTAAATTTTTTATCAGGTGAAAATCTTTTAATATTTTTAAAGATATATATATATATGTGTGTGTATATATATATATATATATATATATATATATATATATATATATATATATATATATATATATATATATATATATATATATATATATATGAGTGTATATTGGTACATGTTGTATTCTATTAGAAAAAAATAACTCTTGTCTGCTTAAAGTGATTTATATTTTTTGCAAAATAGATCAAATTATGCTAAAATAATTTAAATTAAAGCAAAACAGTTAATATAATAGAGGAAATAGGTTTTAGATTACCTATTTAAAGGTCTTAATCAACACCCCATAAATTACGAAACGCTAAGTTTCACTAACAACAAAACAAAAAAGATCAAAAGTTTTTCCTCGCCTTAAATTAATTAAGAAATAAAACTAGCTCATCAAGTTTAATAAAAATCACCACGTAAAAAAACTTAAAATCTTCTGTTTTTTAAATAAATTTAGCGTTGCGTGATTATGAACGATCCCTAAAACAATAGGATTGTGGTTACATTTTGTTCAACAATGGATCATGAAAACTAAATAGGACTGAATTTTTGGAACGCATCTTTTACAGTTATTACTTCATTTTATATACTTTAATTACAATTTATATATAGTTAGTTCCTTATCTATTTCAGATGAAACAGATACTTGAAATTTATTTGACGCAAACTTATGACGTAGTGCGATGCTTGAGATCAAATCTCTGCTTAACCGGGCACGTCATCCTCTTCTTGAGGCGGTTTTAAAGACTGTTACAGTAACCATACGTATTATATATTAAATTATATTTCCATAAAAACTACAAAACTTTAAAAAAGTTTGAATGATATAAAGTTAGAGGGGCGGTTATAACATTTTTCGGAATAATACAGTATAAACCTTATCAATTTTAAACGATTCTTTAATATATATAACCTAAAATTAGTTTATGAATTTAATTTATTATGTAATTTTTACTTTTTAGCATTGCTTAAAAAAACCTCCGCTTTTAAACAGCGTACCACCCTTCCACCCGCCGTTATAGATAAAAATAAACTACTCACTGTTTCTAGTTCACTGATTATATAATGTCTACATTATCTTACGCTAAAGGTTTTAGCCACCAAAATAACTTTCTTTTAAGGGTCCAACCTGCCTTATGCTTTCTTAAATGCTCTTAAAAGATGTCTCTCGATACCCGATTTTTCTTAATAATTCAGCGCCTTTGGTCATGTACTTATCCTAACATTTAGTCAATATTCCTGGAACAATATTTATAAAAATAGACTTTCATAGAAAGCTCTTTAACTTCTATATTAATTTATTATTAAATATAGTAAATTTTAAAAGTTTTACTCGATTCATCAAAAGTAATCCGTGTAAACCACCATTAAATATGCGTATTTTGTTTAAAACTAACAAGTTTTTCTGTTAAACCTCAACATTTTTTTTTTAATTTTGAAAAATTATATAATTTTTTTCATAAAAATAAAGATTATTCTTTGGATTATGGTTTTTTACTGATATTTGACCTAAAATAAACAAAGAATCAAGGTTTTTACAAGCGATCGGTATTGCAACCTTCATTAATCGGTAATGCAACTTCTACGACATACCCGTGATACAGCTAAAAATGTATCTTCTTTTTATTAAAAATTATTTCAGTATCTTTCATACCAAAGATAACGGAGTCCATCACTCACTTTCATAATCACCAATCAACAAAATAAAAGTTATGAGTTTTTTTAGATTTATCATGAAATCAAGTAAGCTTTAACTCAAGTATAATTAGAAACAATTTATACTTGGTTTAATAAAAAAAAAATTTCATGATAAATTCATATTTTAGGCTTATATGATAATGGTGATCATTATATTTTTAGGGGTGATCGACTCCTAACAATGTTTAAAATCATATCAGAATAACAATTTAACCATCACCCCATTTTTAATAAAAACAATAACAAAATATCAAAACCTCGGTAATGCTACGCGCCGTTAAATTGGAATAAAAGCGCAAAGTTGCATTATCGAATAAATTTCAACATACTGATGATGATGATGATGATGATGATGATGATGATGATGATGATGATGATGATGATGATGATGATGATGATGGTGATGTTGATGACGATGGTGATGATGATGATGATGATGATGATGATGATGATGATGATGATGATGATGATGATGATGATGATGATGATGATGATGATGATGATTATGATGATGATGACGGTGGTGATGATGACGATGGTGATGATGATGTCGAAGAGGAAGAGGAAGAAGCAGAAGAAGAAAAAAAATAAGATAAAAGAAGAAGAAAAAGAAGAAAAGTAATAATTAGAAGAAGAGAAAAGGAGATGAAAAATTAAAGTAATAATAATAATTGATAAAAAGTTATTTGACTAACATTGTGAGCATTCCAGAATTATCTAATTATTAGGAAAAAAATAAATTGGAGAACGTACACCATGACGATGGACCTTTTAAAGATTATAGTTTAATTGTACAAGAACGACTGTAAACAATTACTAAACTTATTAAAGTCGCTCTTAAATTATATAACAATTAAATTTACCAAATGAGCTATTACAAGACTTTTGTTAGCATCAGCAGGCTTAAACATCAGTAAAAGTACCACAAATTTTAGCAAGTCTTTTTTCTAATGTTCAGAAAAAAATATAATGGCATGTGAGAAAATCTACTTCTTTCAGTACTATAATAAACTTATATAACGACAAGTACTCATAGTATTCAAAAATAACAATACGGTTTTCTTTTGGACTCTTGAAGAAAAAGACGAATTTAGACAGTTACCGCAAAACAGTATATTATAATGTGTGTGGTGTCTATTGAACTAAATTTTATCCAATGATTTATGTCTTTGATTTAATAAGAAAAAAAATTATGGCTTTGTTATAAAATAACGGAACTTGTATCAAACTGCCCAACTCACGGGGTACATTGATACGCGTCAGGGGCACATTGATTCATAGGAATTCGGTTACTATTATTTTAATGAAATATCACTAACTAAAAATAACGAGTTAAATAATTATTACATTTATTAAGATAATTTTTAAACTAATAATTTTAAACTAGTTATTTATATATAAATCAAATTAAGATAAAGTCTTCAAATAAGGAACTAAATATTTAGGAATAAGAAAATTTGTTAATCAATCTTCTAATCGGTTTTCAAATTTTTTTCTTAATATGTAATGCAGCATACACAAATATATGTTAAATACTTTTTTAGATTGAAATGTTGTATTACAAAGTTCAACAAAGAAGCTGTTCTGTTAGTGCAATTCTGAACTTTAAGATTGTGAAGTTTCAATATTGTAGTAAAAATATTAACAGTAGCCTCATCTTTTATATCAGGTAATACAAAAGATCCAGTTGGTTTAAGTTTCAAAAAAAAAAAGCGGAAGTCATTTCTTTGACCCTCTTCATGTCTTAATAAAATTTTCCGGATGAAATATTTAAAAGTTTTCTTTTTTTCTAAATTCGTCATCTTCACTATGACAAAGTCACCTTCCTGAAGCTCATTTTCCGTAGGTGGAGGAGTATTAACTATGTTATCACACAGCTCAGCAACGGATTCTTTAGAGTCTAAAGACTCCTGTGATTCAAATTTACTGTAACAATCTGAAGAATCTGATTCCATGGTATTAGCTTTTGAAGTCTTTCTGGTTTATTTCTTGATCGGTTTTCCAACAATGTCTAACAAATTATGTGCAATTTGCAGATTTTTTGCACGTTTTCTTTTTTATTTTAAGTTTAATTTATCTTTAGCTTTCTGCAGTTCCTCTATTCTTTGTTTTTCTGGAGTATCTGTGTCGTTCCTCAACTTACCCTTCCCTTTCCCTTTTTTAGTAATCCTCTTTTGGTTCATTTTTAGGTAAGGTCTTACAGCTTCAGGCGTTATGCATAATTTTGATGATGAAGTTTTGATTGTTAATTCAGAAGCTCTAAATGTAGAAGGAATAATAATTAGTGATTCAGAATAACTAGTGAAGTTGATCGGCTCTGTACCAGAAGGCTCATTCATTATTGTCTCATCAAAAGCGACAGGATAGGCAGAATTTAAATTGGTCTCAGTGGAAACTTGTGGTTCTTGGTAAACTTCACAGGGAGAAAAATTATATCTAAGAATGCTAATTTATTAAATGGCACGATTCCAGGTTTTGCAAATGCTCTCGTATTATTTTTTGCAGTGAACGATACGAAATAAGCCAATTTAAAAAGATTTGGAATGTTGTAAATAGTTAATGCCTTTCCAGGATGATAAAGGTGCCAGTCATTAAAAGCTACCTTTAGCTTCGCCTTAAATGGACCGAAGACACCAACATCAAAGGGCTGGAGCTTGTGGAATAAATGTCGAGGAAACGACATGTAAACTATTCCACTATCTCGGGAATAGTTTATTGCATCAAGTGAAACATGGGACTTGTGGTTATCAAAAATAAGAAGAACAGGCTTTTCTTTTGTACTGTTTGCATGTTTTTGGATGTGTTTCAGGACTTCTAAGTGTAATTCACCATTTATCCAACCTGATCAAGATGACAAACCCAGAGATCTGATGCACCATTCAAAAAATGACTTTTATAATGAACTTTGGGAAACACATAAACGGGTGAAATAGTAATGCCAGTACCAGTTATGATTCCTCCAAAAGTTAATAATTCCCCCCTTTCTGTGGAGACAATTTGGCCAACCTGCCGCTGTGTTTTTTCTGCCAATATTTTTGGAGCATTTAAGACCGTCGTAATACCGATTTCGTCAAAATTAATTATCCGATCAGCTGCAAAATTGTATCTTGATAAAACATCTTCTAGATTCTTAAAAAACATTTCAACAGCAGCCTTATTAAAAGAGAAAGATCAAGCCACACTTGTGTTTTAAGGTTTTCTTAAACTAATATTGGAATTCCTCTTTCGATAACTAGATATCCGATCAATGCCGGCGCTCTAATTATCATCCCTAGACTTTGAATAACTGCAATTTAATTTTTTTGCGAATTGTTATTTATTTGCTAGTTGGGGTACTTGAGTTAAGATAACGCCATGATGCATTCTTCTGCATTTTATTATATATTTATTTAATTGCTTCTCTTGTGCATTAGTGAATACTTGTTGGAAGGTATACTTAGATGAATAGCTTATATCTTTTTTTTCTGTCTTCTTCTTTTTATTCTCAAGCCTATGTTGCAGAGTAGCACTTTTTAAGTTGTATTTATTAATTGCTTTTCTAATTGATAGCTTGCCTTCCATTACATCCGAGACTGCAGAAGCCATAGTAACTTCATCAATGTTACTTCTCTCAGTTTTTCGTTTGTCCGTTTGCACCATTTTACTTTAAAGAAACAATAATGAGTGTTTTTATTATTCATCAGATAGAGAAGTACGGGGCACATTGATACATGAACCAATGTACTTCAAGAGTTTTTGTATCATTGTGCACCAATCTACTTTACAGAAATAAAAAATTAAATGAAATTTAAATAACAATTTATTCATAAAATTTGGAGCTTATATAGCATAATGAAGGACATTTAATAACCAAATAAATATATACACAACAGTCAACACAAATATACTCGACAAAATCACTCTCGAAAGAGAACAATGATATTTTAGCTATGAACGCACGAAACACGTTTATACTTCTCAAGCGCCAAGCGATGACTGAACGCGCGTATATTTCTGAAATCGACTAATTCGAATAAAAGGCAATTTAGCCGAAGTATGGTAATAATTTATTTTATAGTAATACAAAAAAAAATGTAATATATATTTAATTTCTATTTTTAAATATAATATAATTTAAATAATAATGGAGCAAAACAATATGGGAGAAGGACTGCTCCGATAACTGGAAAATCTATTTCAAGACCCCAATGATTTAGAGACCGTTATAAATACTTGCTATATATCAAAAAGTCATTACAATCGTATTTACAATATAATTGTATAGATGAAATATAGATTTTGTAGCTTCACCGTTTAGATTTCATACAGGGCCAGCTTGCAGCAGACCTGTTTGAAAGTATTTATGAAAATCATTAGGATTGAGTAAAAAAAAATAATTAATGAAATACATAATCGAAAGTTTAATTAGGCATAATTAATGGCAACATTCTTTGAATTAGTTAAAACTTGAGGAGAGTAAACAAAAAACTAGGTAATAGTTATAATAGTACATACTATTGTTATTAAATGAACTAAAAAAAATTAAAGATTGAAAAATTAAATTGAATGAATAGGTATAAAGATTTTAAGATTTTTACACGACTAAATCGACTTTTAGTCGTTTAGTAGGAAGTCCGTAGTCGAATTAATCGACTATTCGATTTTTCAAAGTCAACTAATTATGACTAGTCGACTTTAAGTTGATTCAGTCGAAGTCACTAACAACACTAAATTGTATTTAACAAGCTGTCCGGACCCGTAAAACACGGGTCTTGGTAAATCTATTTAACAGCGGCCATTTCTATACTTATTAAGTTTTTTAAATCTTTAACATAGATGAAAGTTGCGTATTTTTTGAAAAATTTTATTTTCGGTTGTTTTTAGAAACTTAAGCCTACAATAAAATATAACTTTCCTACTAAGATAATATTTATTTAAAAAGCAAAAGGGGACAAAGAAACGGGTCACAAAACCTATTTATGCCTTAAAATTTTAAGGTGCTCTGAACTGCAATTACTATTGATTTTTTTGGTTTATAGGCTTTTGTTAAAAGCTTTAAAATTTTGCGTCAAATTATCTCAACATATTTCAACATATTCGTTGTACCATCCATACTGCAGCCGTTTTTCAAAACGCCTTAAGGTAAAAAAATCAATTTCGACTGTTTTTTTTTTTTTTGCTATATAAATTAATTAAAGTCGTAAAACATAATATAAATACATATAGCAGGCTATTTTACAAAATAAGCCAGTTTAGATGTCTACAAACGTTATTGAATACATATTTTTAAAGAGTTCTGAAAAAATTCATAAAAATTATTCGTTTTAAAAAACGTTTTACAAAGAGTTTCTCCTAATCATGTTTTTTTAATTGCGTTTTTCTCGAAATACGTAATAAGCTTAGACGTTTTAAGAAACAGCTGCAGCAAATATTTTTATTAAAAAAATTAATGTTGCAAAAAAAAATCTTAATTGTCAAAAGAAAGTTTTAAAGTTTTTTCTAGCAACGGGCTATTTTTTTTTTGCGTATGTGTCAATCATGACACATACGCAACAAATTTTTCTCCCGGTGTTTTGATGTTTTTAGAAATTTTAGCTTTTTTAAAATCTTTTCGTATGTTAAAGTGCATAATATCGTTACATATGTTTGTATATAATCTTTATAAAACTTTAAAAGTATTTTGTATTTTAATATAATCGAAAAAAATGAAAAAAAAAAGTTGCTAGTGGTAGGACTCGAAACACGGCTTACTTGTTCAGAAGCTCGGCGTGCTAACCACTCGGCAACGCTGGCACAATGTTAGACGAAAATTTTAAAACTATATAACAACTTTTTTAACAGTTATAAATGTTATAGATCAAAGTTAAGAAGAGCTTGACGCAATGCAATTTTCAAGTGAAAATCAAACTGTAAAACTTGATAAATGTTTCAGTATGTTTTAACATTACTTTAAGTACGTTAGATATTTGCATACACGTTCGTTCACGTTTCCTTATAAAACAAAGTGCTGCGATGCTTTCTCGCCACTATCTCGGTTGCAATGGCTGACAAGGGTTCAATTTCAAACACGCTCGAATGAGCACCAACACTACTACTACTACTAACACTATTAAATTCGGCAATATTATATAGAAATGATTGTAATCTCCAATGGTGATAATAGTATAAATGGATTCCATTCATATACAAAAATATAACGGAAATATAAAAAAACAAAGTAAAAGTGGCCAATAAATCCATACGAAGTTATAACTTCAAAGAGAATAAAAAATATAAAAATTTACATGAAAAACAAAAACATTTTTCTTAACTTAAATTAAAAATATTGATACACTTTATCAAAAATTAAAATTACAAAAATCTAATATACTTTACAAAGAGCTGTCACGAACTGTATGATACGGGTCATGGTAACTACATTCCACAACCGACTTTACCTAAACTTGTTCATAATTTGGTTTCTTTGCTTCAATAATTCTTACTTTACGGCAAAAAATAAATTGATTTAAAATTTTTGGCTTTTGGTTAACAATGAACAATACTAATTTACTTCAATATTTTTTACATTACAAAAGTATCATTATTAAAAATGACAGTTGCGTAATATTTCTTCCAGCGTTGGCTCTAATAAAATTTTATAAGGCTAAAGGCTGTAATAAAGTTTTTATCATTAAGATTTGTTTAAAAAGCAAAAGAGGACACTGAAAACGGGACACTGATCCTAGTTATGTCAAATAAGTTCTATTTGTTTTAATAATGATTCTATTTGTTTGACAATTCTTATAAAGATATTTCTGCAATAAACTCTTAACATGTTCTTTCAATTAAGCTTTCAATTGTTTTAATACCGGTTTTTGCGATTCTTTCAATTATTATAGCTATTATTTGTACCGAATCTCGGTACAAACACAAACTTAATGGGAATGGAATTATATAGATCCGTAATCACCAAAGTGATAAAATTATAAATGTTTTCCATTCACGTACAAAAATAACGGAAATAAAAAAAAACAAAGCAAAAATGGCCAATATATCCATATGAAAATTATTTCCAAGAAAAAAAAATATAAATCTATGTGAGAAATAAAAAACATATTTTCTTGAGATAAAATAAAGATAAAAACCTTTATTGTAATAAAAAATATTACATAAAAAATAAATTTAACATATAAAAGTATTTGTTAAAGCAACTTGAGCTATTGTTTCATTATTATAAAGCTTCAGTAAATACTATGAAGATTAACGAAACTTCTATAAAACGATCAACATTCAGAACATTTTTCAAATTCTGCTATGTAGGAACTTTCGAAAATCAGTCATAAAAGGCGGCATTCGACCTAAAAACGGAACAAAATTGTTATTGAAAACACTTATTACGCATTAATGTGTTATGTACTCTATTTATTTATTTGAAAACTCAAAAATGTGAATAAGTAGATAACAAATAAGAAACATACTTTGAGCAATGTTGTTTTTCATTCAAGAAAGTTTTAAGATTAATTGTTGCAAGTCTGGATAAACTCTTTTAAAAAGCAACACAAAAATAAATAAGCAACATAAGCTCAGCGGGCATAGACGTCAATCAGACGGATGTCTTAATTAGGTTGCGACGTCTCAGACCAAGTTAAGACGTCCTAAAGACGTCCGGTGAAGACGTCTTTAATACGTCCTTGTGACGTCTACAATATAATATTATTAGGACGTCCATATTTAAACGTCCTATTGACGTCTCTAAGACCTACTTTAGACGTCCTAATTACCTCAGAAATAAAACGTCTAAAAGACGTTTAAAGGTCGTCTTCAAAATAATTTAAATTTTAGGCAGATAAATTTATATATAAACATAGCGCGTAAAATATTATGCGCTAACTAGATAGTTAAAAATGTCTGCTTGTTTTGGTTGATTATTATGGAAGCCGAGAAAGCTCATCAAAAAAATATCTTTCAAATCGAGAAATATATATTTTAAATCCAGAAATATATTTTAAATCGCAAAAAACATTTTAAATCCAGAAATATATTTCAAATCGGAAAATTTATTTTAAATCCAAAAATGAATATTTTTAATCGCGAAATATTGTTTAAATCGCGAAATATATTTCAAATCGGAAAATATATTTTAAATCCAGAAATATTTTTCAAATCGCAAAGTTTGTATAAAATTTAGAAATATAATCGCAATATTTTCATATTTTCAAGTCCTAAAATTTATAAAGATGGCGTCATACTGTGCCTCATGTTGAGCTAATCTTAATCATGAGGACAATCTCTGTACACTCTGTGGAAATAATAGAAAGATTAAAGAAAGAGTGGAAGTAAATAGTTGCATGAATGAAAAACTTGTTCTTAGTGAATTTCAAAACTGTAAAACTGTCGAGAGGACATCTAGATTTAAAAGAAAATCTTTTTCAACAATAATTTCCAATGACTCTCTAAAAAGAATGTTCTATTGAGAATGTTACGATAAATGTTGGTATTATGAAAGATAATGGTAAAGATGAAATTAACATTATGAGAGGAAGTAAATTGCCTATATATGTCCTAAGGCAAAGTAATGCAAAGATGTTTTTTGAAATCGCTTGTAGAAAACATGCAGATCATAACCAATTTTTCGATTATAGCGATAACTGGGTACTACTATATCATGATAAAAAAAAAAAAAAGCTGAGTATGCTCTAGGCACTAACTCTTTATTTACAGTTGAAAAGTATAAAGAAAGTTTAAACAAACCGTTTTCAAAGATAAACTTATATTTATGTAAGCAAAGTATTTTAAATCAAGAAAATAAAGAAATCAACGATTTAAATAATGACACCTCTATTTCGGATTTAGATAACTTCTGTTTTCAATTTCACAATGAAAATTTTAATAATAACACTTTGTTAAATAATTATTTTGAAGATGAAAATTTTCTGTTGAAAATAATCAGTCATTTTCTTATTTTAGTGTAGTTGACAGTAAATCTGTAAAAACTCTTAAAGATCTTTTTTTTGTTTTGTTTTTGTTTTTGTTTTGTTTTTTACGACAATATTTATTACAATTTAAATAAACAAAACTTTATTACAATGATAAAAGTTAACAAGTCAAGATATCGTTAAGAAATAAATAATAAAAATAAATATAAAGAACGCGTATACTCAAAGAAGACCATCAGGTCTTGTCAGAGAGAAACCGTTAATTGCTTGTGGATAAAAAAACAAACAAAAAAATAAATAAAAAAAGAATATACATTAAATATATACATATACTAATATAGATAAGGGATTTTCAAATAAATTAAAAATTTAAAAATAGATTAGTATATTTTCAGTTGAAAAAATGAGTTTTTTAAGATTTTGTTTAAAAGTATCAAAATTACATTCTTGAGAAAAATCTTTAGAAGTATTTAGAACTATACTATTCCATAAAAATGGTCTGCGAAATGAAATAAAAAATTTTCTAAAATTAGTTTGAGAAAATGGTTGTCGAATTAAATTATCGTTCCTTAAAATATATTTATTTCTAACTCTTTGTAAATACAAGTTACGAAAAGAAACGGGTGATAGGTGGGTCTTGCATTTATACATAAAACAAAGAATATTAAAAACATTTAACTCATATATATTGAGTGCTTTCATATCATATAAAAGAGGCTTGGCGTGAGCAAAACGATCCTTGAAATTTATAAGGCGTGCTATATGTTTCTGTTGCCGATAGAGAGGTTTAAGTTTACTTTTATAAGTGCTACCCCAAGCAATGTTTGCATAATAAATATGGCAATGAATTAGCGAATAGTATAACTGAATTAAGGTATGTTTATCTAGAAAGTTTCTTATTTTGTTTAAAATGCCTATACTCTTTGAAATTTTATTGCACAAGTTAGCAATGTGGCTTTTCCAATTAAGATTTTCATCGATATATACACCAAAAAATCTTGTCAGTAGAACGCTTTTAATAATATTTTAAATAATATTATAACTTAATGTACACCAGGTTCTACAATTCATGTTTAAAATAAAACGTGGGCTTTCTCCTATTGTGTTTCAGTCTTACTTTAGTGAAATCTCGCACAAGTATCCTACTAAATTTTCAATTAACAACTTCATTGTACCAAAAACTAATTTAAAACTAGGTTCTTACCAAATTCAATATCGTGGACCTTTTCTGTGGAAACATTTTTTAAAATTTATTACAAAAAAAAATAATATTCAAAACATCTCTTTGGAACAATTCAAGAAAGAATCTAAGAGTCTCTTATTGCAAAATGACCTTGATTTAAAATATCTCTTTTAAAATAAATAATATAAATTATCTAAAATATAGTTATTGACACTACTTCTCTTTTGTTGCTGTTTTAATTTTATTTAACTTTTGTTAATTTTTGATATATTGCATTATATTTCAACACTTATATTTATATTGTAACTAAGGTGTAAAATGCTTATTATGTACTTTGCTACTTTTCTTTTTTTATATATAAGCTGACGATTTTTTTTCAATGTAAATGGGGCTTGATGATAAGACAGTTTATGTCTTCTGCTTGCTCCAGCTCTCTTATTTATTAACACGATTTATTTCATTGTAAATTTTAATATACGGCAAATATATATTAAAAAAAAATAAAAAAAAAATAAAAAAAATAAAAAAAATAATTATGTTATCGATAAAAAGAAAGTTTGTTTCTTTACAAAAAACAGCTAGTCAATCAGGTTTAGGAAACAGCTGAGGTCTTTGTAATTTGTCCTTTGTTTGAACAACATGATAAAAAACGTAGAATTCCGCGTTTAACGGAACCAATATTTGTGCTAAACATCTGCGCCACGCTATTGAGGAAAGCGAAAGATACTATGACTCAAATGAGGTTTTGATTTTTCAAAAAACGGAGACCAGATATCATACTGATTAAGGGAGAAATGTATGGAAGGGCAGCTACATCAACTAACTTATACTTGCCCCAACCAAAACCCTCAGTCAATGTAGCAGCATTCACTTGCATGTTTTGCCTAAATCAGTCGATGTATATATATATATATATATATATATATATATATATATATATATATATATATATATATATATATATATATATATACATATATATATATATATTTATATATATACATATATATATATATATTTATATATATAAAGGGTGTATCGAATATATATATATATATATATATATATATAAATATATATATATATATATATATATATATATATATATATATATATATATATAAAGGGTGCATCGAAATATATAAATGTATATATATATATATATATATATATATATATATATATATATATATATATATATATATATATATATATATATATATATATATATATATATATATATATATATATATGTATAGGGGAACATAGGGTAAGATGACGAATGGGGCAAGATGACAACCTACAGTTATCTCTTAAGCAAAACTAAATATAACAGTTGACTTTAGCTGAAAGGGAAGTAGATTAGTTTTACTAGATTTATCAATGGTTTTTTTTTAAATATTATTTTTGTGACGAAAGTTAAGTATTAAAAAGTTTTTCCGACATTGGGAAAAAAACTTTTTATACTCGTTTTACTTGATTTATTACATCGCTACATCACCAGCTAAAGGTAAGCGAGAAATTTTTATTTAATTTGATGAAACTGGAAGCCATACAAGAAGTTTTAGGCTATGATAATTTGATTATGTACTGATTCTGATTCATTTTAAAGATCGTATTAGCCTGGGGCAAGATGACCGGGGCAAGATGGCTTGCCCGTAATCTAAATTAAACGGAAGTTTACTTATACTGTTTGCTATTCTTGTATTGTTCAGTAATTATTTTATTACGAAATACAATATTTGTTTGACAATAGTTTTATTTTGTTGCGTTGGAGTTTGCTACAAACTGATTACTAGGTTGTTACTGTTATTTTTTGCATTGACCGATATAAATGTATAATTTATTAGTTTTAAAAGTTACACCTTTATTTGTATTACTTTTTTAATAAAAAAGAATTTGCGATGATGGTTTTTGAGGCGTTTATAGCTTCATAGAGTTTTCTTGTCTTAAAGTTTTAAACTTTGTTAACTCAAATCGTCATCTTGCCCCGTATGCGGGGCAAGATGACGATTTGAGTTAACATTGTTAAAGGAGTTTTTCCTTAGCTATTTTCTACTTTTAGAGTGATTTTTTGATACATCAGTGACGCGGAATGATTTTTTATCACTTTTAAATCAAGTTTTAATTTTTGGGACAGATATTGACTAAGATACAGGCGTTTTTCGAAACATTCGTCATCTTGCCCGATGTTCCCCTATATAAATATATATATATATATATATATATATATATATATATATATATATATATATATATATATATATATATATATATATATATATATATATATATATATATATATATATATATATATTATATATATATATATATTCATATATATATATATATATATATGTATATATATACATACATACATATATATATATATATATATATATATATATATATATATTATATATATATATATATATATGTATATATATAATTATTTATTGTCAATTATAGGAAGAAAATAAAACTTTAAAAGAGATTCCAATCATCTTGCTGCATTTTGCAATGAGCCCTATGCAACAACAAAACCAACGTTGCCTCGTGCATTTTCGTCTACCTCTAGTACAATAAACACTGTATCTTTAATTTTATCATCATTAGAAAACAAAAAATGTGTTGTCTCCAGTAAATAGTGAATCCTTATGTTCACCAGGCAAAATCCTAAATATACAAATTAGGCAGAATCCAAGAGAAAAATTAACTCCAAAGAAAAAAAAGTTAATGAATAGATTGTCTTATTTCTTCTAAGTTAGCTAGCTTTTACGAAGAATACAAAAATAAGATAGATTTAGTAAAGTCTAAAAGAAGACCATGCCATATAATTTCAAAGTGTTAAGGCAAAGTGTCAAAAGAAAAGAAGGTATTATAAAAGCTTAAAGAGAAGAAGTTAGAGACTTAAAACAGAAACTGTAAACATACCTCATTAATACAAGAAAAGCTATACAAATTAAAGAGAAAGAAAAATTAAGACAAATTAACCTCAAAATAATAAAATCATTAGAGAAAATAAAATAGCATTAGCTAGTTTAGAAAATAATATAACCAGGTGGAGAAGGAAATTATAGCAAATTCAGTTAGGTCAGAAGATAGCAAGTCTTATGCATTACAAACTAGATTGGTAATTTATCGCATGTTGTTGTCTAATGTGCCAATATGTTGTTGTCTAATGTGCCAATTCTTATTGAAGAAAATTAAACGATATTTTGGTGTTAATATTTTGTATACTCCCCAGCGCATTACTGTTGAGCAAATGGCTCGTGAGCTTGGCAATATATCTGACCTACAAGCTGCAGAATGGACCTTTGGTAACAAAAATCTAACTCTTAGGTTTGATGCAACAACACAAGAAGGTGTCCGTATCAACAGCATTCACTTGACATCAAAGGATAAGTGTCAAGTCATTGATTTGGATCAATTACCTAGAGGTACATCAGATGATTATCAAAAATACATGTAACGCAGTGGACCATATGGCTTTACTTTATTCAAATTATCACACGTTTTCTTTTAACGAAGGTTGTAAGTTATTTAATTCTCAAATATATCAAACACAATGACAGACAGAGTTGCAGCAAACCATCTTACCATAACCAAAATTTGATAAACCTGTGGTAAGATTTTGAATGAGCTGAACTGTCATTTCCACCCATTTTGACACAATAGTTATTTCTTGTCATTCCGCATTACAGTCTCAGGAAATAAAAACTTGCCAATTATTTGGATACGATTGTATGGCAGTTAAAATTGTTTTAGCAATAAACAAAATGAGGTTTAAAGATGGCAAGGGTGATCCTGAAGGCTTTCTTACCTTTTTATACAATCAAAAACTGCCACGAGGTATAATTCCAAGATTTCGTGGCAATCGTCTTAACTTTGTTTTTCGTACTTGCTTTATCTTTATAAAACACTACAATGCTTTTAAGGACTTTTAGACTATCGGAATATAAAATTTGTATTATATACTAATTGTATAAAAATTAGTATATCATTTTGTATATAGAAATGACTAACTTTACAAAAAAGACGCTCTACTATGGATGAAGTATGCATTTTTGGCAACGAGTATGGAAGTTTGTTACCCCCTCTAGCCCCCTGAGTACTACTGGTAGTTATAGTCTTGTAAAGTGGTAAAATATGTTTAGCTTATGTCTAGAATTTTGTAATGTGGCACGATATGTTTTTGTGTTAATTTCTTATATTAATTTTATCTTTTAGTTATATATAAAATTCTATAAATAATTTTGTCTTTTTTCTTACTTTATTTAGGTTGGAGGGAGATGGCACACACCCTTTTTCCTAAATCAATGTATTCATATTTATTATCTTATATTGTATTCACATTATTATATCTTATTTATTATATCTATTTATTATCTTATATTGTATTATATCTATTTATTATATCTATTTATTATATCTATCCTATTATATCTTTTTTTTTTATGTCTATCCTATTATATCTATTTATTTACTATCCTATTATAATATCCTATATTATACTATCCTAATATATCTATTTATTATATCTATCCTATTATATCTATTTATTTACTATCCTATTATTATATCCTATATTATACTATCCTATATACTACTATCTTATAATATCCTATATTATACTATCCTATTATATCTATTTATTATATCTATCCGATTATATCTATTTATTTACTATCCTATTATTATATCCTATATTATACTATCCTATATACTACTATCTTATAATATCCTATATTATACTATCCTATTATATCTATTTATTATATCTATCCTATTATATCTATTTATTATCTTATATTGTATTCACATTATTATATCTTATATTGTAAAGTAGTAAAATATGATTTTTATTTATAATGATAAATTTCCTTTTTATTATAAAGATAAAAATATCTATAAGAATGAATTGGTTTTGATAATAAGGTGTGTTAATAAAAATTGATAATAGGGTGTGTTATCTCCTTCATATCCACCCTTGAACAGATACATACCTTTTATATGTTGTGGTGGTGTAGGAGCAAATAACAATAAAAGTTATATATTGAAATGACTAATTTCACATAAAAGACGCTCTAAAATGGAAGAAATACGCTTTTTTGAGTGGTATAGGCGGTTGTTCGGCACCCCCTCTAGTCTCCCGGATACGCCCGGTGAGCAAAGGCCATTTTAAATTTTGTAGCCCACTGTTACACCTATCTTTTAGTACCAATTTATAAACTTCTAAAGATAAGAATAGAATAAGCATCTAATGTATGAAATGCTACATGTAATAAAAGACAATAAATATTAAAAAAAAAGCCTTACATAAACATATTTAAGTAGATAGAAAAACTTTTTATTATCAAGGATCTTATATTTTATTCTTATAAATAAATTTTTTCTATTGTATTACAATTAAATTTGATGACAACAAAAAAATTGAATACCTTGTCAATAAAAAAATTTTTCTCATGCTCAGAACACACATCACAAATCTTATAGACTTAAAGCTTCCTTTCAATTTAAAGCGTTTTAAAAAAGAACGCAGCTTCTGCTCCTGATTTCTTATTTAGTGCAACTGTTTTTCTTTAGCTTTATCTTCAATCTAATCAACGTCTATAACTTCTCATTGCACGCGAATAAAAAAGTTTTTCAGAAATATAAGAATCAACACTTTCTATATCTCATATACCAAGACCTTCTGTATCTCAAGAGAAAAACACTCTTCACTGTCACACTTTAAACTTTTTCCTGAATCACCAATAACTTCA
Source organism: Hydra vulgaris (assembly GCF_038396675.1). Classification (NCBI taxonomy): domain Eukaryota; kingdom Metazoa; phylum Cnidaria; class Hydrozoa; order Anthoathecata; family Hydridae; genus Hydra; species Hydra vulgaris. The sequence goes on from NC_088931.1 coordinate 75,162,909, forward strand.
TAATACTGATGAAAACAATCATGGCACATACCATACTGCACCCAATCAATGTTACAATCATATTTTGTAATTGAACACCTGATACTAGCACACATTTCTTGCTTTTACAGTGTTTTATTTTTATTGCAAGAGTCCTGAGATATGCGTTCTAATTCAAAAAAATTATTTTTAAAAAATACTAACCATTGCGCCTGTAGATTTGCAATATCTACAAATAGATTACTTAATAAACGCAAAGCTTTCGCTGTATTAGATATTTCAATGCTTTTAGCAGCCCGCAACTTACTTGTTCTTGCTTTCTTGTTTTGAGATAAAGACGAATCAGCCTGACAATCTAAACTTTTACACTCTTTTAACAACAACTTTCACAGTGTTAACACTATTCCTAACACAATATGCAAAACAGATGGCACTACATTGTCTAAAGTTATCATGGGGAAAATTACAGTAGCAAAAATTGAATTATAAAACTTACATAGAGCTATTAAGTGTCCAACATTTCTATCTTCTGATTGCAAGCACTTTCTAGTGTTTGTAACTGTTGTAAGCACTTTCCAGAGTTTAATTGTATTGTTCTCCTTGAGAGGTTATAACTAGCAGGTGCGCGAGGCATAGTTTCGTAGAAAATTCAATTTAACAAGGTCTGTAGAAGTAGGAAATCTAGCAGCTTAACCCTGGTGTCCCATAACATCATCGATGAAATAAAAATCTCCACCCAAGAACAGCCTCATTTTTTTTCCCCCTAAGTTTAAGATCTGATAACTAAATTTATTTGGTGTTATTGGAATAATGCCCAAGAATTAAGGCAATATTCTTACGACAGTCTGAACATAAAAATAAATGCACATCATGTACAGACCCGGATAATTCAAAATTGACAACTTCAAAATGAAATTTAGGCACATTTTATCAAACTCCCTATTGCATCCAATGTAATGTTTTAAAATTTCTCACTCAGTTGAATAGATATTGAAATAAAATTGACTTTGTAATTAATATAACACAAATAATTAAATTAATTTTAGCTTAAAAAGTTTTATTTGTGTTTTAGTGTGCTTAAATTAAATGGTTTATTTAGTTATTAAAATATAGAAAACTCGTTGTTTCTTGAAAATGTTATTTTACATATTCATAATTATGAAAAACAATTATAAAATATTTTCTACCAGAAAAATCCTCAAAACATATATTAAAAATGTCAAATCGTTTTATTAAAGACCAGCTTTCAATAAAATCTATTTTCAAATTAAAAGTTATCCAAAAATACAAGTTAGTTATAGTTTCGTTTTTGTTATTTTGATTTACTTATAATAGTTGGTAGCATGAGGTGCTTTTGGAGCATCGGTTAACACATTTCGGTTCAACTCAATCATCCGACCGAAAACTTTTGTAAATTCTTTTATCCACAATGCATTGTCGTGTGCAAATTGAAGAGCGTGTTGATGAGCAAACGAATGTTGACACGGAGTTGTTTCGGAAGTTGGAGTGCAAGATACCGCTCCGTTTTCATCGGTTGGCCTGATAATCCAAGAGTTCGCCATATCTGAATTCAAAAGCAACGTTGTCCTTTCAGACTCAGGCAGTTTATCATTTGGTATTGGGTGACTTGGTAGCTGCCACTGTCTTCTTGTTCCATTGATGGCTACTTGTATCCATGGTACAATATCTATAATCATTCTATAATAAGCATTATCAAGAACGCTTGTTGGAGCTAACGTATTTGGACCCTGAATGACTGTTGAAAATTTTTCGTCAACAAAGGCTCCTTCAAAACCAGTGTTTTCCAACCTACATCTTCCTAACGTGTGTGCTCCTAAAAGGGCTACGGCTTCTCTAACGTTAAAGTCAAACTCGTTTTTAAAAAATTTAAAAGTTTTATGCGTACCGTCAGTGCCAAATGGTGGTTGAACGCTTTGAAGTTGATTAGGAGAGGTCTCACAATCTTCTCTGCCAACCTTAAAGTAATTTAATCCTAAGTATTTTACTGGAGCATCAACAGTCGACCTTGTTAGGGCAACCACAGCGGCTAAAGCGTAGAAATCTGCTCTGGAAATTTTTCCTTTATAGGATAGATCGTATAAAGAATCAAGACGATCAGTTATAACTTTTAAGCCTGCATTTCCCCTGTTTGTATGATCGATGCATCCATCGCAATTGTTTTTGCCAATACAATCGTGAAAAGCTAAACGAACGCACCCAGCAATCATCGGTAAGTCTCTGTTTACCTTAACAGATTCGATTAAAGTTAAAAGATCGGTTTTTGCTTTTTCGAAATCTTCAAATGTCGGTATAATTTGAATTGTTTCTATATATGTTAAAAGCAGCGTAACACACCAAAATCCAGTTAAGATGAGCATGGCTATGATATAAAATACGGCTAAATATAACATAATTAATCACATAGAATAGTTGTGTAAAACAACAAATATGAAAAAATATTGTACCAATTATTTTAGTAATATTTTTATGACGCGCTCTAAGCTGAAATTAGGGGTTGTCCATGAAGTACCTACGCTTTTAACCTACCTACCCAACATTTTATGTTTTTTTTAATTTAATGTCTCCTTACTTTCAAAATCGATTGCCCCCTCCTCCTCCTCCATCTCATATACTTCATTTGCAGACCCCCTCTACCCCATTTGAGCGTACGTACTTTGTGGACAATCGCTTGTATAGATAAACATAAAATGTGTGTTATATTTATATAAATTTATAATGAGTATTTAATATATATATAACAATTTTGATAATAATATATATTGAAACTTTGATAGTCTTACCAATAACTTTTATCCTTTAACTTTTTATTGGTTTATATCTTTGTTGAACTTTATATATGTGTGTAGCTTTGTATTTAGAGTTTGCTTTGGATGCCATTTATAAAAAGGTCAAGGTAATTATCAAATAAATTTGGCAACGATTTTCAGACAAATTACGGAAGTATTAGAAGTTTATTGAGGAAGTATTGGCACGATAACTAAAAATTATTTCAATTAAAGTTTAAAACGTTTGAAGCGTAAAAAAGCAACAAAAGGTCAGAATTTTGCTTTTTAAACAAATGCATAATAGAGGTGAGTAATTTATGGTAATAACACAATACCCTTAAGATATTTTACAGAAAGGGAGTGAAAGTAGGGTATGGGGAATGAAACTTCTACTGAAAATTTTGTCGGCAAAGAATAAATACGTTCATCACAAAATAAACACACATTTTACGATTATTTATACAAGCGATTAAAGCGACAAAAGATAAAGTTCTGACCTTTTGTTGCTTTTTTACGCTTCAAACGTTTTAAACTTTAATTGAAATAATTTTTAGTTATCGTGCCAATACTTCCTCAATAAACTTCTAATACTTCCGTAATTTGTCTGAAAATCGTTGCCAAATTTATTTGATAATTACCTTGACCTTTTTATAAATGGCATCCAAAGCAAACTCTAAATACAAAGCTACACACATATATAAAGTTCAACAAAGATATAAACCAATAAAAAGTTAAAGGATAAAAGTTATTGGTAAGACTATCAAAGTTTCAATATATATTATTATCAAAATTGTTATATATATATTAAATACTCATTATAAATTTATATAAATATAACACACATTTTATGTTTATCTATACAAGCGATTGTCCACAAAGTACGTACGCTCAAATGGGGTAGAGGGGGTCTGCAAATGAAGTATATGAGATGGAGGAGGAGGAGGGGGCAATCGATTTTGAAAGTAAGGAGACATTAAATTAAAAAAAACATAAAATGTTGGGTAGGTAGGTTAAAAGCGTAGGTACTTCATGGACAACCCCTAATTTCAGCTTAGAGCGCGTCATAAAAATATTACTAAAATAATTGGTACAATATTTTTTCATATTTGTTGTTTTACACAACTATTCTATGTGATTAATTATGTTATATTTAGCCGTATTTTATATCATAGCCATGCTCATCTTAACTGGATTTTGGTGTGTTACGCTGCTTTTAACATATATAGAAACAATTCAAATTATACCGACATTTGAAGATTTCGAAAAAGCAAAAACCGATCTTTTAACTTTAATCGAATCTGTTAAGGTAAACAGAGACTTACCGATGATTGCTGGGTGCGTTCGTTTAGCTTTTCACGATTGTATTGGCAAAAACAATTGCGATGGATGCATCGATCATACAAACAGGGGAAATGCAGGCTTAAAAGTTATAACTGATCGTCTTGATTCTTTATACGATCTATCCTATAAAGGAAAAATTTCCAGAGCAGATTTCTACGCTTTAGCCGCTGTGGTTGCCCTAACAAGGTCGACTGTTGATGCTCCAGTAAAATACTTAGGATTAAATTACTTTAAGGTTGGCAGAGAAGATTGTGAGACCTCTCCTAATCAACTTCAAAGCGTTCAACCACCATTTGGCACTGACGGTACGCATAAAACTTTTAAATTTTTTAAAAACGAGTTTGACTTTAACGTTAGAGAAGCCGTAGCCCTTTTAGGAGCACACACGTTAGGAAGATGTAGGTTGGAAAACACTGGTTTTGAAGGAGCCTTTGTTGACGAAAAATTTTCAACAGTCATTCAGGGTCCAAATACGTTAGCTCCAACAAGCGTTCTTGATAATGCTTATTATAGAATGATTATAGATATTGTACCATGGATACAAGTAGCCATCAATGGAACAAGAAGACAGTGGCAGCTACCAAGTCACCCAATACCAAATGATAAACTGCCTGAGTCTGAAAGGACAACGTTGCTTTTGAATTCAGATATGGCGAACTCTTGGATTATCAGGCCAACCGATGAAAACGGAGCGGTATCTTGCACTCCAACTTCCGAAACAACTCCGTGTCAACATTCGTTTGCTCATCAACACGCTCTTCAATTTGCACACGACAATGCATTGTGGATAAAAGAATTTACAAAAGTTTTCGGTCGGATGATTGAGTTGAACCGAAATGTGTTAACCGATGCTCCAAAAGCACCTCATGCTACCAACTATTATAAGTAAATCAAAATAACAAAAACGAAACTATAACTAACTTGTATTTTTGGATAACTTTTAATTTGAAAATAGATTTTATTGAAAGCTGGTCTTTAATAAAACGATTTGACATTTTTAATATATGTTTTGAGGATTTTTCTGGTAGAAAATATTTTATAATTGTTTTTCATAATTATGAATATGTAAAATAACATTTTCAAGAAACAACGAGTTTTCTATATTTTAATAACTAAATAAACCATTTAATTTAAGCACACTAAAACACAAATAAAACTTTTTAAGCTAAAATTAATTTAATTATTTGTGTTATATTAATTACAAAGTCAATTTTATTTCAATATCTATTCAACTGAGTGAGAAATTTTAAAACATTACATTGGATGCAATAGGGAGTTTGATAAAATGTGCCTAAATTTCATTTTGAAGTTGTCAATTTTGAATTATCCGGGTCTGTACATGATGTGCATTTATTTTTATGTTCAGACTGTCGTAAGAATATTGCCTTAATTCTTGGGCATTATTCCAATAACACCAAATAAATTTAGTTATCAGATCTTAAACTTAGGGGGAAAAAAAATGAGGCTGTTCTTGGGTGGAGATTTTTATTTCATCGATGATGTTATGGGACACCAGGGTTAAGCTGCTAGATTTCCTACTTCTACAGACCTTGTTAAATTGAATTTTCTACGAAACTATGCCTCGCGCACCTGCTAGTTATAACCTCTCAAGGAGAACAATACAATTAAACTCTGGAAAGTGCTTACAACAGTTACAAACACTAGAAAGTGCTTGCAATCAGAAGATAGAAATGTTGGACACTTAATAGCTCTATGTAAGTTTTATAATTCAATTTTTGCTACTGTAATTTTCCCCATGATAACTTTAGACAATGTAGTGCCATCTGTTTTGCATATTGTGTTAGGAATAGTGTTAACACTGTGAAAGTTGTTGTTAAAAGAGTGTAAAAGTTTAGATTGTCAGGCTGATTCGTCTTTATCTCAAAACAAGAAAGCAAGAACAAGTAAGTTGCGGGCTGCTAAAAGCATTGAAATATCTAATACAGCGAAAGCTTTGCGTTTATTAAGTAATCTATTTGTAGATATTGCAAATCTACAGGCGCAATGGTTAGTATTTTTTAAAAATAATTTTTTTGAATTAGAACGCATATCTCAGGACTCTTGCAATAAAAATAAAACACTGTAAAAGCAAGAAATGTGTGCTAGTATCAGGTGTTCAATTACAAAATATGATTGTAACATTGATTGGGTGCAGTATGGTATGTGCCATGATTGTTTTCATCAGTATTATGAAGTTATTGGTGATTCAGGAAAAAGTTTAAAGTGTGACAGTGAAGAGTGTTTTTCTCTTGAGATACAGAAGGTCTTGGTATATGAGATATAGAAAGTGTTGATTCTTATATTTCTGAAAAACTTTTTTATTCGCGTGCAATGAGAAGTTATAGACGTTGATTAGATTGAAGATAAAGCTAAAGAAAAACAGTTGCACTAAATAAGAAATCAGGAGCAGAAGCTGCGTTCTTTTTTAAAACGCTTTAAATTGAAAGGAAGCTTTAAGTCTATAAGATTTGTGATGTGTGTTCTGAGCATGAGAAAAATTTTTTTATTGACAAGGTATTCAATTTTTTTGTTGTCATCAAATTTAATTGTAATACAATAGAAAAAATTTATTTATAAGAATAAAATATAAGATCCTTGATAATAAAAAGTTTTTCTATCTACTTAAATATGTTTATGTAAGGCTTTTTTTTTAATATTTATTGTCTTTTATTACATGTAGCATTTCATACATTAGATGCTTATTCTATTCTTATCTTTAGAAGTTTATAAATTGGTACTAAAAGATAGGTGTAACAGTGGGCTACAAAATTTAAAATGGCCTTTGCTCACCGGGCGTATCCGGGAGACTAGAGGGGGTGCCGAACAACCGCCTATACCACTCAAAAAAGCGTATTTCTTCCATTTTAGAGCGTCTTTTATGTGAAATTAGTCATTTCAATATATAACTTTTATTGTTATTTGCTCCTACACCACCACAACATATAAAAGGTATGTATCTGTGTTAGGGTGGATATGAAGGAGATAACACACCCTATTATCAATTTTTATTAACACACCTTATTATCAAAACCAATTCATTCTTATAGATATTTTTATCTTTATAATAAAAAGGAAATTTATCATTATAAATAAAAATCATATTTTACTACTTTACAATATAAGATATAATAATGTGAATACAATATAAGATAATAAATAGATATAATAGGATAGATATAATAAATAGATATAATAGGATAGTATAATATAGGATATTATAAGATAGTAGTATATAGGATAGTATAATATAGGATATAATAATAGGATAGTAAATAAATAGATATAATCGGATAGATATAATAAATAGATATAATAGGATAGTATAATATAGGATATTATAAGATAGTAGTATATAGGATAGTATAATATAGGATATAATAATAGGATAGTAAATAAATAGATATAATAGGATAGATATAATAAATAGATATATTAGGATAGTATAATATAGGATATTATAATAGGATAGTAAATAAATAGATATAATAGGATAGACATAAAAAAAAAAGATATAATAGGATAGATATAATAAATAGATATAATAAATAGATATAATACAATATAAGATAATAAATAGATATAATAAATAAGATATAATAATGTGAATACAATATAAGATAATAAATATGAATACATTGATTTAGGAAAAAGGGTGTGTGCCATCTCCCTCCAACCTAAATAAAGTAAGAAAAAAGACAAAATTATTTATAGAATTTTATATATAACTAAAAGATAAAATTAATATAAGAAATTAACACAAAAACATATCGTGCCACATTACAAAATTCTAGACATAAGCTAAACATATTTTACCACTTTACAAGACTATAACTACCAGTAGTACTCAGGGGGCTAGAGGGGGTAACAAACTTCCATACTCGTTGCCAAAAATGCATACTTCATCCATAGTAGAGCGTCTTTTTTGTAAAGTTAGTCATTTCTATATACAAAATGATATACTAATTTTTATACAATTAGTATATAATACAAATTTTATATTCCGATAGTCTAAAAGTCCTTAAAAGCATTGTAGTGTTTTATAAAGATAAAGCAAGTACGAAAAACAAAGTTAAGACGATTGCCACGAAATCTTGGAATTATACCTCGTGGCAGTTTTTGATTGTATAAAAAGGTAAGAAAGCCTTCAGGATCACCCTTGCCATCTTTAAACCTCATTTTGTTTATTGCTAAAACAATTTTAACTGCCATACAATCGTATCCAAATAATTGGCAAGTTTTTATTTCCTGAGACTGTAATGCGGAATGACAAGAAATAACTATTGTGTCAAAATGGGTGGAAATGACAGTTCAGCTCATTCAAAATCTTACCACAGGTTTATCAAATTTTGGTTATGGTAAGATGGTTTGCTGCAACTCTGTCTGTCATTGTGTTTGATATATTTGAGAATTAAATAACTTACAACCTTCGTTAAAAGAAAACGTGTGATAATTTGAATAAAGTAAAGCCATATGGTCCACTGCGTTACATGTATTTTTGATAATCATCTGATGTACCTCTAGGTAATTGATCCAAATCAATGACTTGACACTTATCCTTTGATGTCAAGTGAATGCTGTTGATACGGACACCTTCTTGTGTTGTTGCATCAAACCTAAGAGTTAGATTTTTGTTACCAAAGGTCCATTCTGCAGCTTGTAGGTCAGATATATTGCCAAGCTCACGAGCCATTTGCTCAACAGTAATGCGCTGGGGAGTATACAAAATATTAACACCAAAATATCGTTTAATTTTCTTCAATAAGAATTGGCACATTAGACAACAACATATTGGCACATTAGACAACAACATGCGATAAATTACCAATCTAGTTTGTAATGCATAAGACTTGCTATCTTCTGACCTAACTGAATTTGCTATAATTTCCTTCTCCACCTGGTTATATTATTTTCTAAACTAGCTAATGCTATTTTATTTTCTCTAATGATTTTATTATTTTGAGGTTAATTTGTCTTAATTTTTCTTTCTCTTTAATTTGTATAGCTTTTCTTGTATTAATGAGGTATGTTTACAGTTTCTGTTTTAAGTCTCTAACTTCTTCTCTTTAAGCTTTTATAATACCTTCTTTTCTTTTGACACTTTGCCTTAACACTTTGAAATTATATGGCATGGTCTTCTTTTAGACTTTACTAAATCTATCTTATTTTTGTATTCTTCGTAAAAGCTAGCTAACTTAGAAGAAATAAGACAATCTATTCATTAACTTTTTTTTCTTTGGAGTTAATTTTTCTCTTGGATTCTGCCTAATTTGTATATTTAAGATTTGGCCTGGTGAACATAAGGATTCACTATTTACTGGAGACAACACATTGTTTTCTAATGATAAAAATATTAAAGATACAGTGTTTATTGTACTAGAGGTAGACGAAAATGCACGAGGCAACGTTGGTTTTGTTGTTGCATAGGGCTCATTGCAAAATGCAGCAAAATGATTGGAATCTCTTTTAAAGTTTTTGTGATATTCTAAGGATAATGCTAGATTAAGAATCAAATACAACATAAAGTTTAAAGCGTGCATACCGCAATATTTATATTAAGTAATGATGATAACACGAGGCATATGTGTATTATGCCGAACACGGATATTACATCTTCCTTCCATAATTTTTTTTTTTTTTTTTTTATTAAAGATGTCTTTATATTGTATAGTTAAATAAGTTATATGTAATATACACAGTTAAATAAAGTCCCTCAAGTAGGCAGGTCTGTTTTTAGTCCTTGACGACCTTCGAACGTCAGGCTGCGGTTCAGTTGATGGAATTTCATGAATACTTGTAGCTTCTTCGATTTCATTGTTTGCTGTTTTCTCATTTGATGTAGGAGGTGTGATAGTTGCCGGTAATTCGTATGGTAAATCAAGTTGTTCATGCTGATATGCTAGTGGTTGTTCATTGGTTTTAATCAGATGTTTACGATTGCGCCGATATACTCTTCCGTACTTATCTACCACGTTATATGATCTGGGTAACGTTAGTTTTTCTTTAACTGTCACTTTCTTCCATGTTCCATCTTTTCTCATCCGGGCGGTGTCATTTGCTACGAGATTTGGGAGTTCAGATGCGTTCCGATCATAGTATTGCTTTTGATGATTTCTGGACTTGGTGATCTGACTATAAGCATTTAAAGGAATTGCTAGTATAAGTAAATCATGGTGGACAGGTAGGGTTGTTCGCGTTCTTCTGTTCATGAGAAGTTGGGATGGAGAGTAGTCCATACCTGTGAGAGGCATGTTTAGGCAACAAAAAACCAGTAAACAGTGTTTCGAGCTCTAGCTTTCGTCTTTTCGGTGCCAAAGTGTGATAAATGAAGCTGTCTTAATATGAGGGATCTCATAGCAGTTGGTATGACTATTTTATTTTCTTTAAGAATTATTCCCTCTGCTAGGTGTAAGTTGTTTCTGATGGGCCAATATTTCTTTTCTTCACTGCAAAGTATTTGTCGGTTTCGGGGCCAACTATAAGTTATATAGTTTGTTATTTGAGAGAGCGCAGGGTCAAGTTTAGTGTCGTGCTGTAATTGCTTTAGTCTATCTGTTGATATTGGCAGATTTTGAACTAAAGTGTGGACCATAACGCTGCAGTCCTCATTTAGGCTATCATCCTCGTCAAAATTGTTGAGGTGGGCGCGTGATAAAGAGTCAGCAATGTGTAGATCTTTTCCTGGAACATATTTTACTACTATTTGATATTTTTGGAGTCTTATCAGAAGTCTTTGTATGCGAGGTGGTGCTTCTGACAGCGGCTTGTGTAAAATGTATTCAAGAGGCTTGTGATCACTTTCTATAGAGACCTGTCGCCCATAGGTATATTGGTTGAAACGTTCACAAGCAAAAACAATTGCTAAAAGTTCTTTCTCTATCTGGGCATATCTCTGTTCTGCTATAGTTAAACTACGAGATGTATAGCTGATCGGGTGACCTTCTTGCATAATACAGGCTCCTAATCCGTGTGAAGATGCATCTACCTGAATCTGGACATCTTTTGATGTGTCAAAGAATGAGAGTACAGGAGAAGATGAAAGAACCTGTTTAATTTTTTCCCTAGCACTGGTATGTTCATGGTTCCATGACCAGAGTATGTCTTTTTTAAGCAGCTGGCGGAGGGGAGCTGTTAACTCCGACATATTTGGGATGAATTGTCGCAGATAGTTAACTATTCCTAAGAGCCGTTGCAAATCTGCTTGACATGCAGGCAATGGGTATGCAGATATGGCTTTGGTTTTATCAGGATCAATTCTTATTCCTTCATGACTGATTATATTCCCGAGATACTTGACTTCAGGTACTCGAAATTGTATTTTTTTTAGGTTGAATCTAATGTTTCTCTCACGAGCTCGTTGTAGAATTTGTTTAAAAATTGTATCATGCTCTGCATCTGTTTTAGCTGCAATGATCAAGTCATCGTGGATAGCCAGAACATTAGAAATATCACCAAAGTTAATTTCAATCATCTCTTGTGCAGCATCCGATGCGCATGATATGCCAAATGGCATGCGGTTGAATTTGTATCGACCATAAGGAGTGTTAAATGTGCATAGCTCTGAAGAAGGTTCATCTAGTTTTATGTGCCAATAGCAATCAGCCATGTCTATGACAGTAAAAACTTTGTTGCCACAAAGTTTGCTAGAGATTTCTTCTGTAGATGTTTTGTTTTGTCTGTCTTTTGTTTGTCTTAAAACAACTGTTTTGTTTGTCTTAAAGTTTTGTATTGTCTTAAAACAGACTTGTTTAGTTCTTTCGGATCAATGCATAATCTTAAGGACCCATCTTTTTTTTCTACGATGACCATTGAGTGTACCCAAGGTGTAGGTTTAGAAATCTTTGAGATAACTGAGGCTTTTACAAGACGGTCAAGTGTGCTTTTAAGTTTAGGTAGGACAGTCATTGGTACTTTCCTTGGTGCATGAATGACTGGGATTGCATTTTTAGCAACTGCGATATGATAGTTTCCTTTAACTACACCAAGGCCGGTAAAAACGTCACCATAATGTTTAAAAATGTCAGCTTTATCAATTTCAACATCGTTAATGTTTAGTATTTCAAGAGATTTGCAGGAACTTAGACCAAGAAGTGGTTTTACATCAGAAAGAGATACAACAAAAAATTGGCACACTCGTGAAATGTTATTCTTTTTAACAGTCAAATTGCAAGTTCCTAGTACATGAATATTGTTTCCACCATATGATTTTAGTCTAGTTATTGTTTTTTTGAGAGGAGGTCTTCCAGGAATAGAGTTGTAGACGTTGTATGGAATGACGTTGTATGGAATGACGTTGCATTGGGCTCCAGTATCTAATTTAAATGTTATATTTTTGTTGTTGACTGTAATATTTGTGGTTAAATCGTCAGTGCATTCCATCGATGCTGCAACATGATGAATATATAACTCTGCAACGTTAAGGTTGACTTCCTTTTGATCGACTTGGTCAATACGATTAGAATTAAAGCGATTAGTTTTGGATCGGCACCTTCTAGCAAAATGGTTTAGTTTTCCACATGCTGTGCACTTTAGGCCATATGCTGGGCAAAACGAGGTAGTATGTTGTGATTCACAGTAGTAGCAAGATTTTTGTAAAGGTCTATCAATCTTTAGGGAGTTGAATTTAGATTTGTTTCCATGTTTGTTTATAGAATCTGCCTGGATTGTATTTTCGAATGCTTTTAGTTGCGTTTTCGATGTTTCATATGCTCTCATAAAATTTATTGTTTTTTCTAGAGTGAGCTCAGTGTCCGAAGTAGTCGTTCTCTGGCAGCTTTAGAGTCGATACCACAGACTATTCTGTCACGTATTAAACTTTCTTCGAGGGTTCCAAACTCGCATGTTTTAGCTTTATTTCGTAAATCAATCAAGAAGTCAGTAAATAGTCTGCTGTCTTGCACACAAGTATTGAATAAATAACGTTCATAAGTTATGTTTTCTTTTTGGGCTGAAATAACATTCAAACTTTTGAACTAAAGGTGTTAATTTATCATTTTCTTCGATTGTGAAAATGAATGTATCGTATACTCTTAAAGCGTCTTTGCCAATCATATGAAGGAAAACGGCACATTGAATATCTTCATTTTTATCATTGACTTCTGAAACTATTTTATAAAGATTCCATCTCTGCTTCTATTTTCGCCAGTTTTCTGAAACATTGCCATTTAAATTCATGGCCTCTAATGGTCTAAGCTGTTCCATTTTAAATTAAATACAGGTTTACTTCTGGTACCATGTAATATTCTAAGGATAATGCTAGATTAAGAATCAAATACAACATAAAGTTTAAAGCGTGCATACCGCCATATTTATTTTAAGTAATAATGATAACACGAGGCATATGTGTATTATGCCGAACACGGATATTACAGTTTTAATTTCTTCCTATAATTGACAATAAATAAATAAATAAATATATATATATATATATATATATATATATATATATATATATATATATATATATATATATATATATATATACATACATATATATATATATATATATATATATATATATATATATATATATATATATATATATATATATATATATATATATATATATATATATATATATATATATATATATATATATATATATATATATATATATATATATATATATATATAAGGGTGCATCGAAAACAACAATTTTTATAAGTTACTTTGCTTTAGTTCTAAATGTGATTTTTATAATAAAATAACACAAGAACTAAACTTTTTTTTGAACAAAAGCATTTTTAGAGTTGCCCCAAGACATTAAGGTAGAGCTATAAGTTTTCATTATATAATATTACCTCACATCCTAACATTTCCTTAATACTTTCATTACCTATTATTTCCTTTTAAGCTTTCTACTTATAAGTAGAAGGAAAAAAAAATTATATAATGAAAATTTATAAAACATTCACATAAATTTGACTCCACTATACTATAGTTAAATAAGTGTTTTTTTAAAATAACCAATTACTTAAATACTTATAAAAGTAACTAAACATAAAAATTATAATAAATTAATTTTCATTAATTTGTCCATAATTTTAATAAATAAGAAAAAATTATCATTTTTCATTTTTTTTAAATTTTATCCCTGATATTACAGTGTAATGTCCCCTTTAATCTTTTCCTGCCTGATTTGTCGAGTAGACGATTTAATAAATAGATTTAATAAATAAATTTAATAAATAGATTTAATCACTTAATAAAAGATTAAAACTAAAATAAAAAGGAAAAAGGTTTTTGAAAAAATAAACTAACTGAATTACCTTCCCCTTCTTTTTTTTATCACTTTCTCTTTTGCTCATTTTTCTATTCTAAAGTTGATTGTACTATTATACTTAGATTTAATATATTATATGGAAATAAAATTCTCATCACTCCACCTCTTCTTTCATATTTAATGCGGAAAGATGAAATTTAGGTACCAAAAGTGCTACACAAATTAAAGTATCTGCTACTTAAAATAAATCGATAAAATTTGGCAGAGGCAAAGAAAATGTGTAAACTTAACTTAGTGAAAGGTTAGAAATAAAAGTGAGCATATCTTCAACATTTACTGAATGCACAAAGTACAACAAAAATTTTGTTATTAATGAATCCACTTAAAATAATCTTCATTGTAATTCAAATATACAAACTAATAAAGTTTAATTTCTCTAGTTTCTGAAAAATATCTATGTTAATATACAATTCTATAAAATAAAACAAAAAATATGTTCTTTCATTACTAGCGAAATACAAACTTCAAAAGCGGGTAAGCGAAAGATACTATGACTCAAAATGAGGTTTTGATTTTTCAAAAATCGGAGACCAGATATCATTCTGATTAAGGGAGAAATGAAGGAGAATGCTGTTACATCGACTGATTTAGGCAAAACATGCAAGTGAATGCTGCTACATTGACTAAGGGTTTTGGTTGGGGCAAGTATAAATCAGTCGATGTAGCTACCCTTTCATACATTTCTCCCTAAATCAGTATGATATCTGGTCTCCGTTTTTTGAAAAATCAAAACCTCATTTTGAGTTATAGTATCTTTCGCTTTCCTCAATAGCGTGGCACAGATGTTTAGCACAAATATTGGTTCCGTAAAACACGGAATTCTACGTTTTTTATCATGTTGTTCAAACAAAGGACAAATTACAAAGACCGCAGCTGTCCCCTAAACCTGATTGACTAGCTGTTTGTTGTAAAGAAACAAACTTTCTTTTTATCGATAACATAATTATTAAAAGAGTTCTACTGACAAGATTTTTTGGTGTATATATCGATGAAAATCTTAATTGGAAAAGCCACATTGCTAACTTGTGCAATAAAATTTCAAAGAGTATAGGCATTTTAAACAAAATAAGAAACTTTCTAGATAAACATACCTTAACTCAGTTATACTATTCGCTAATTCATTGCCATATTTATTATGCAAACATTGCTTGAGGTAGCACTTATAAAAGTAAATTTAAACCTCTCTATCGGCAACAGAAACATATAGTAGGCCTTATAAATTTCAAGGATCGTTTTGCTCACGCCAAGCCTCTTTTATATGATATGAAAGCACTCAATATATATGAGTTAAATGTTTTTAATATTCTTTGTTTTATGTATAAATGCAAGACCCACCTATCACCCGTTTCTTCTCGTAACTTGTATTTACAAAGAGTTAGAAATAAATATATTTTAAGGAACGATAATTTAATTCGACAACCATTTTCTCAAACTAATTTTAGAAAACTTTTTATTTCATTTTGCAGACTATTTTTATGGAATAGTATAGTTCTAAATACTTCTAAAGATTTTTCTCAAGAATGTAATTTTGATTCTTTTAAACAAAATCCTAAAAAACTCATTTTTCCAACTGAAAATATACTAATCTATTTTTAAATTTTGAATTTATTTGAAAATCCCTTATCTATATTAGTATATGTATATATTTAATGTATATTCTTTTTTTATTTATTTTTTTGTTTGTTTTTTTATTTACTAGCGATTAACGGTTTTTTCTCTGACAAGACCTGATGGTCTTCTTTGAGTATCCGCGTTTTTTATATACTCAGCTTTTTTTTTTTTTTATCATGATATAGTAGTACCCAGTTATCGCTATAATCGAAAAATTGGTTATGATCTGCATGTTTTCTACAAGCGATTTCAAAAAACATCTTTGCATTACTTTGCCTTGGGACATATATAGGCAATTTACTTCCTCTCATAATGTTAATTTCATCTTTACCATTATATTTCATAATACCAACATTTATCGTAACATTCTCAATAGAACATTCTTTTTAGAGAGTCATTGGAAATTATTGTTGAAAAAGATTTTCTTTTAAATCTAGATGTCCTCTCGACAGTTTTATAGTTTTGAAATTCACTAAGAACAAGTTTTTCATTTATGCGACTATTTACTTCCACTCTTTCTTTAGTCTTTCTATTATTTCCACAGAGTGTACGGAGATTGTCCTCATGATTAAGATTAGCTCAACATGAGGCACAGTATGACGCCATCTTTATAAATTTTAGGACTTAAAAATATGAAAATATTTTAATCATATTTCTAAATTTTAAACAAACTTTGCGATTTGAAAAATATTTCTGGATTTAAAATGTTTTTTGCGATTTAAAATATATTTCTACATTAAAAATATATTTTGCGATTTAAAATATATTTCTGGATTTAAAATATATATTTCTCGATTTGAAAGATATTTTTTTGATGAGCTTTCTCGGCTTCCATAATAATCATTAAAATGTGTTTTCCGATTTGAAATATATTTCGCGATTTAAACAATATTTTGCGATTAAAAATATACATTTTTGGATTTAAAATATATTTTCCGATTTGAAATATATTTCTGGATTTAAAATGTTTTTTGCGATTTAAAATATATTTCTACATTAAAAATATATTTTGCGATTTAAAATATATTTCTGGATTTAAAATATATATTTCTCGATTTGAAAGATATTTTTTTGATGAGCTTTCTCGGCTTCCATAATAATCAACCAAAACAAGCAGACATTTTTAACTATCTAGTTAGCGCATAATATTTTACGCGCTATGTTTATATATAAATTTATCTGCCTAAAATTTAAATTATTTTGAAGACGACCTTTAAACGTCTTTTAGACGTTTTATTTTTGAGGTAATTAGGACGTCTAAAGTAGGTCTTAGAGACGTCAATAGGACGTTTAAATATGGACGTCCTAATAATATTATATTGTAGACGTCACAAGGACGTATTAAAGACGTCTTCACCGGACGTCTTTAGGACGTCTTAACTTGGTCTGAGACGTCGCAACCTAATTAAGACATCCGTCTGATTGACGTCTATGCCCGCTGAGCTTATGTTGCTTATTTATTTTTGTGTTGCTTTTTAAAAGAGTTTATCCAGACTTGCAACAATTAATCTTAAAACTTTCTTGAATGAAAAACAACATTGCTCAAAGTATGTTTCTTATTTGTTATCTACTTATTCACATTTTTGAGTTTTCAAATAAATAAATAGAGTACATAACACATTAATGCGTAATAAGGGTTTTCAATAACAATTTTGTTCAGTTTTTTAGGTCGAATGCCGCCTTTTATGACTGATTTTCGAAAGTTCCTACATAGCAGAATTTGAAAAATGTTCTGAATGTTGATCGTTTTATAGAAGTTTCGTTAATCTTCATAGTATTTACCGAAAGCTTTATAATAATGAAACAATAGCTCAAGTTGCTTTAACAAATACTTTTATATGTTAAATTTATTTTTTATGTAATATTTTTTATTACAATAAAGGTTTTTATCTTTATTTTATCTCAAGAAAATATTTTTTTTATTTCTCACATAGATTTATATTTTTTTTTCTTGGAAATAATTTTAATATGGATATATTGGCCATTTTTGCTTTGTTTTTTTTTATTTCCGTTATTTTTGTACGTGAATGGAAAACATTTATAATTTTATCACTTGGGTGATTACGGATCTATATAATTCCTTTCCCATTAAATTTGTGTTTGTACCGAGATTCGGTACAAATAGTAGCTATAATAATTGAAAGAATCGCAAAAACCGGTATTAAAACAATTGAAAGCTTAATTGAAAGATCATGTTAAGAGTTTATTGCAGAAATATTTTTATAAGAATTGTCAAACAAATAAAATCATTATTAAAACAAATAGAACTTATTTGACATAACTAGGATCAGTGTCCCGTTTTCAGTGTCCTCTTTTTCTTTTTAAACAAATCTAAATGAGAGGGCTTAAAATTATTATTCTATAAAAACTTTATTACAGCCTTTAGCCTTATAAAATTTTATTAGAGCCAACGCTGGAAGAAATATTACGCAACTGTCATTTTTAATAAAGATACTTTTGTAATGTAAAAAATATTGAAGTAAATTAGTATTGTTCATTGTTAACCAAAAGCCAAAAATTTTAAATCAATTTATTTTTTGCCGTAAAGTAAGAATTATCGAAGCAAAGAAACCAAATTATGAACAAGTTGAGGTATAGTCGGTTGTGGAATGTAGTTACCATGACCCTTTTTATACAGTTCGTAACAGCTCTTTGTAAAGTATATTAGATTTTTGTAATTTTAATTTTTGATAAAGTGTATCAATATTTTTATTTTAAGTCATATTATATATTTTAGTCATAGTTTATATTATTTAATATTGCCGAATTTAATAGTGTTAGTAGTAGTTGTTGTAGTAGTGTTAGTGCTCATTCGAGCGTGTTTGAAATTGAACCCTTGTCAGCCATTGCAACCGAGGTAGTGGTGAGAAAGAGTCGCAGCACTTTGTTTTATTAGAGATGTTAAAACATACTGAAACATTTATCAAGTTTTTTAGTTTGATTTTCACTTAAAAATTGTATTGCGTAAAGCTCTCCTTAACTTTGATCTATATCATTTATTTCTGTTAAAAAAATTGTTATATAGTTTTAAAAATTTCGTTTTAATAACGTGCCAGCGTGGCCGAGTGGATAGCACGCCGAGCTTCTGAACAAGTAAGCCGTGATTCGAGTCCTACCACTTGCAACTTTTTTATTAAATTTTTTCGATTATATTAAAATTCAAATTACTTTGATGTTTTATAAAAATCTGAGCTTGAATACGTTATATGTGTGTGTGTGTGTGTGTGTGTGTGTGTGTGTGTGTGTGTGTGTGTGTGTGTGTGTGTGTGTGTGTGTGTGTACGTATGCATGTATGTGTGTATGTATGTAGGAATTAGGCATCAATAAATCAAATAAACTTGGCAACGATTATCAGACAAATTAAGGAAGTATTAGAAATTTATTGAAGAAGTATTGGCACAATAACTAATATTTATTTTAGTTAAAGTTTAAAACGTTAGAAACGTAAAAAACTAACAAAAGTTCAGAACTTTTTCTTTTTAAACAAATACATAATAGAAATAAGTAATCTATAGTAGCAACACAATACCCAAAAGATATTTTACAGGAAGGGGGGGGAAGGAGGAAGGGGGGAATTTACTAATAATTTAGTCGGCAAAGAATACATACGTTCACCACAAAACTCATTTACAGCCAACATAACACCTCCAGAAACAGTTTCTCCAACGATTGCAAGTTAGAAAAAATGTTAACTGCTGTTATTTAAATTTGTATTGCTTTATATGTTTAAATTCGTATTGTTGTATATGTTGTTAAACATGTTTGTTTGCAGGGCCGTCCCGAACGGGGGGTATAGGGTGTATTCCAGCCACCCCCTCCCCTCCTTACTAAAGCTGTTATCATATAAGCATTTGAGTTGGCACATTGTGCAAGTTTTGAACTATAGTTGGCAAATTGAAAATATTGAGGACCTTTTTTTTTTAGTGTCTCTAGTTGGCAGAAAATACACACAACACATCCCTCCTCACACTCCCCTTCCATGGAAGACCTCTTAGGGACTGCCCTTTATATATGTATGTATGTATGTATGTATGTATGTATGTATGTATGTATGTATGTATGTATGTATGTATGTATGTATGTTTGTATGTATGTATGTATATTTATGCATATATATATGTATATATAAGTATAATATATATATATATATGTATATATATATATATATATATATATATATATATATATATATATATATATATATATATTAAAATATTTCAAATGAAAAAATTCAACTTTATAATGGAACTTAAAGTTTCATGCCATATGGCAATCATCAGCCATATTATTTAAATGTAAAATAAAAACCGTTATAAAAATACAAGTTTAGCGTTGCAACGGCATCTGACGTCAAGTATACGTGATCCGATATTTGCTAATTGCCGGAATCAAAATTAGGTAGTAAAAATTTTTTCCTATGCCTACATGCAGAAACCAATTCACTTTTTTTGTTAAGTAGTAATCGACTATCAAAAGTCATATTAAAATATTTTTCATTGATGCTAAGGTTACATTTTTTTGTAAATGGATTATAAGATTGGCATCTTTTAAATATGTTCCACTTAATTACAGGCATGTTGCCTGCGTCTTTATGTTTCCAGATTTCCTTGGAAAGTTCTGTATCATTCCTATACCTGGTTGCATTAAATGATTTAAGGTGGTTTGCAAATCTGAGCTTGAATGCGTTATATTTATACATATATATATGTGTGTGTACATATTTATATATATATATATATATATATATATATATATATATATATATATATATATATATATATATATATATATATATATATATATATTGTTGAGCATTTATTATTGTTATAAAGTTGAATTTTCATTGCTGAGCATTTGCAGTTTTTAAAAAGGTTTTTCAATATTCTTAAACTTCTCTAATAAAACTCTTCCTGTAGGATTATTAAAAAAATGTATTTTTCGTTGCAATAAAATTAAAAACACTAAAGTAAGAAAAATACGGAAAATTGCAGTTTTAGGTTTTATTTTCCCTTTGCTTTTAAAATAGTATTAATTTTAGTATAAATTTCATGGTATTTAAAAACTTCTACTCCTTATTTATTTTTATTTTTTTGTATTTTCCTTATTACATTTTAAAACATTTTAAAACAATACAATAACATAAACAATTACAATAAAGATTTTTAATATATATATATATATATATATATATATATATATATATATATATATATATATATATATATATATATATATATAAAGAAAGGTCGCAAAGACTCGTAGAAGACCGTAAAGTCTTGTCGTCGAAAACTGCTAAAAAATGACGTGTTACATATTTATATGGTAAATATTTCACGTTGGAAATAAAAAAGTTTGTGTTATGCAATAATAAAAGAATAAAAAGATTTTAAACTAAAATAAAGCCAATAAAAAAAGTCCTTAGCAGTGTCCTCTAGAAGCCTTTGATTGATAGTAGATTGTCCTCTTTTACAACATTTTTAATAAACTGACACATTTAGTTTTATTTTATAAATACTTAAATTAATTTCGTTTCAGAAGATCGAAAGTAAGATTTTATAACATTAAATGCAATGTTTTTTACAAAAGCATTTCGTGATGTTCTTCATTTGTTATACTAAGTGATTCAATGGTTTTGAAAAAGACAGCTTTTTCATTTACTAATTTTATATCCCTTATAAATTTTGATATACGATCAGCAGGTATCGACCTATGCAATACAAAATTGAGAATCAAAGTAATTTAAGTTTTTATTCCTATTTTCTTTGCAATCAATACTCAATACTATTACTCAAAGATAATTTAGTATAATTTCTTACAAATAACCAAATCTGAAAATCTATTTTGTTCCACTTTGTGCGGGTTCTATAATTCCAATGACATGCTGTTTCCGTACATGCAGGAATACCACAGCCTTTTGTATGTGCATATTCAATTTTATATAAAACTGTACAGTATAAAAAAAAAACCTTTTCTCTTGGTTTTAAATAGTGTTCGTAAATAACAATGGGACCGAAAAAAACACTTTTAAAGTACAAAAAGGCCTTCTGATTCTTATATTTACCAATAAAATCCGTGTTAAACTCTTTTTTTAGAATAAAAACAAAAATATTTCATATAGTTACAAATTGCCAATTGATAAGATCATCAACTAGTTTTTCTATTTCAACTCCATTTGGATCTAGAATTTCATACTTCTGTAGAAATTGTTTGTAATCAAGTTAAACTCTTTAACACTGATCCTCAGCTAAAGATATAATATGAAGGTTAAGTTTCAGACTACCAAAAGTTCTTGTAACAAGTTGAAGAAGCACAAAAGTTATAAATGTATTGAAGAAACTAAAAAAAAAAAACGCAGTCTCACAGCTGTCAACAGCATTTAAACCAACTAAAATTAGAGAATGTGCTGCACAAAGAACAAGTTCAATGTTGGGGCACTTATTTTTCAGTTGTGTTGTAAGTCGTTATATTTTCCAGACATGTTAGATGCATTGCCATACGACTGACCACGAACATCGTTAATATTTAAACTAAGTTTGCCAAATCTTTCCTTGACTACATCTGCCATAGCCTTTCCATTAAGTCCACAAGAAAACTTGAGTCCAATAAATCTTTTTTCCACAACAGCATCGTTGCTTACATCTCTGGTAATGAATCAGTGACCATTTAGCTAAGAACACCTGGTTAACAATATATTGCTGAACTTTTTTTGCTATTAAGAAAACAATTACCTCATAAACTGTTGATAAAATGTGTGAAACATTTTTTCCGCCCTAATTACATCGATTTTCAAATTGTTTAGCACGAAATGGGTCAAATATTGTAAAGAACTCCCAGACCTCAGGAATTTGTAACAAATTCAACTTTTTTTCCTGATATTTTCAAAACATATTGACAAATAATCTATGAGTTGTTTTGAATTTAAATTAAAAAAGTCTTAATATATGACTTTTTGCATAAAAAAACAAAGTTCAACTTGTACCTCAAGAAAATTTTACTTAAAAAACATTAACTCCTTGAAAGGCCAAAATGTTGCCTGGTCAAGGAGTTAATTTTTGTGTTAAAAGTTAAGGGATTAGCAACTCTGTTTTTATGTATTAATAGTGTTGCCACTTTGTATATTTAAAAAATTTTCAATTACTTTACTTTTTATTTTTATATTTGATCATTTTATCCTGAGGTAATATTTTGGAAAGAGAAACACTATTCTGTTTTCTAAAACTCTAACTCTAAAATAAAAGAACAATTTAACAATTATGATCAATTATAATCTGCAATTAGTTTGTTTAAAATAGAGCTAGACATTTCTTTCTAATATTATAAAAATAACTTTTATATACTATACTAAATAACTATTATATAAATATACTGCATATAGTAGAATATTGATGTTGTAAACAGCTTGAATTAATTTATTGTATCTACAAGTATAGTTGTTTTTCATTACAAGATTTTTGTTTTTGTTTTTTTGGAGCTTTAAAATCAATTAAAATTAAGTTCTTTACTGGCAATGATTTGGTAGACTATGTACCATCATGTGGTATTCTTAGTGTTGCAGATGGTACGGTAAAAACTGTAGGCCATATATTTGCAGCATTTATTGTGAATGGTGGTCCTGCACCTTTTTTTTTGTCCCCTTGGATTTATAAACTTATGGTGAATGGCATATCAGCTGCAGTAAGGTGTTGTCCGAAGACTCTAGATGAATCTTCAAATTTAAAAAGTATTTTTGATAAGGTGAAATATTTCATTTTGTTTCGTATTTCTGTGACAAATAAAATTATATATAAATTATAAACAAAGTCTAACTGATTTAAATTGTAAATAAAATACAACTATTAAATTATATATTAATTTTATATTAAATTAATATAATTTTTTTTTGATTTTGTTTGCAACTACAGATGACTGTTTAAGTAATCTATTAGGTTCAGAAGAAGGAATGGATGCCCTTGAAATTATTGTATATAGAAGTGATCCAAGAAAATCGACTCTTGATGATAAACATGGTTTTTAGAGTAAGTATATAGTTACCCTATGAATAAATCAATTAGGTTCACCAAAGATAATTTGTCATTTCGTAACCTTCTACCCTGGATTCATTTAACTTATTTTTATATAACTTCCTGGGTTCAATAGACATTTTCTTTCTTTTTCTTTATTAAATCAATGTTAATTAAAGGTAAAATAGAGCAATTTTTACCTGCAATTTGAGAAATTGCGATTGATTTAGAGTAGATGAAGTGTATGGCTTTTATGAAGTTGTCTAAAAAAATTCAAATATAATGTATAATTCATTTTGTACAAACGAAAGTTTTAAATAGAAACTCGATGATTTTATACTTTTGTTAAAACCGCAATTTCGCGAATCCAGAGGGAACAAAAAATCATTTAAAATTTCTACATACAAAGCTTTTCTAAATGTTGTTGAGTATAGCTTTAATACTAGTATTGCCAATAGTATAGCCATTTTTTACTGTTAAATTTATTATAAAAATCTTAAATACAAATGAGTAGATAATGTGTTTTTATTATCTAAAACTGGCGGATCCTTTATCAAATCTTACTTTGCAGTTTTTGACTGGCTCACCTTTCTCGCATTAGGGCTTCCAGAAGATATTTCTATAGTTTTTTTTCATGGATGTTCGTTAACAAAAAGTGGAAAAGAATGCAAATGTTTGTCAACAGTTAGCACTTGCAAAATACAGTTAAATGTACCAGTTCATATAAATACGGAGAACGCTACGAAAGAAGCACTTTTTTGTGTTTCTGATTTTTGAAGGTTCGATTTTTGCATGGACCACCCTGCCATTTGGTTCATTGTCATAAAAAAGTAGTACCTTTTTTTTTTTTTTACAATGATTTTTAGAGGTCGCTACCGACCCTACAGTATTGCGAAAATGTAGCCTAAAAATGCTTATGTTGCGTATGATGTTATGCAACAAAAGTGGTTGGAGCTTAGTGTACAAACCTCTTACAACTAGTAATTTTTTTACTTTTAATGTGCAGAATTGTGTCTATAATGCTTAATTGTTCTTTTTGCAGGTTAAACTAGAGTAACTACTGTACAATGATGGCTTTATTAACCAGTGCAACGATAGCTACCAGAAAGAAAACGGAGATATGGATTATTGGATAGAAGTCCTCTTCTTTAAATAGTGTTATGCTTCCATCAAAAAGGGAAGTGTTGGCCCTTTTCTTCCATTACAATCAGATTGTCAAGCAAAGAATTATGGAAGCATTACATTCCACAGCAAATGATGTTTTTGAAGTTTGGTGAAAGGTCCGAATACCAGTACAATTAAAGAAGCACGTTGTCTCTAAAATCGAAAACGTTTACAAGGAAAGGGAGAAGATAGCAGAAGGTTTAAGGAAGGAATTCAAACCAGAAGTTCCTTTATGTATTCATTGGGATGGAAAATTATTCGCTGACGTCACTGGTAAAGAAACTGTTGACCGACTTCCAATTCTAGTATCTGGAGTAGGAGTGCAGCAGCTTCTTAGTGTCTCAAAACTACCATCAGGAACAGGTGAAAATGCGGCATCTGCATTGCATTAAATGTCAGTGGCATGGGGAATTAACAATCAAGTAAAGTGCAAATGCTTTGATACTACTGCAGCCAATACTGGGCCAAGAAATGGGGCTTGCATTCTTCTAGAGCAGAAGTTTAGGAAAGATATGTTGTGGTTGGCATGTCATCACCACATTCTGGAAATTTTTTTGAAAGCAGTTGTTTTGCTGTGTCTTGGCACTTCAAGTGGACCTAACATACCACTCTTTAAAAGATTTCAGAAAAGTTGGGTCTTATTTGATTCTACAAAGTACCACACAGCACAGTCTGATAAGAACGTTTCAAATGCTCTTACCGATATCACTGATGAAAGAACCGTCTTTTGCAAAGATCAACTACAAATCTTTCCACCTCGTGACTACCGAGAACTTTTGGAGTTGTCTATTGTTTTTTTGGTAGGAGTACCTTTGAGGGGCATTTTATTTAGAGCTCCTTCTAGTCTACACTGTGCTCGCTGGATGGCGATAGCTATTTATGCGTTGAAGATTTGGATTTTTAGAGACCAATTCAGGATGACAAAAAGAGAGGAGAAGGGAATAAGAGATATTTGCCTTTTCACGGTTCGACTGTACATCACAGCCTGGTACAAATCTCCTGAAATAACCTCAGCTCCTAGACTTGATCTGCAGCTCTTAAAAGACTTGGATGCCTACAAGACCCAGCATCCTGAGATCTCGAAAATTGCTGTGAAAAAGTTACAAGGGTACCTATCAGAGGAACTTGTCGCTTTAACTTTTTTTGATGATGAGATTCGCCCTGAGATGAAGGTCAAGATGGCCCAAGCATTGAAAAATGTTTCAGATCAGATACCTATGAAATGGGCTACTGTGGACTTCTCAGTTATCCAAGAAAAGAAACTGGAAGACTATGTCACGTTTAATACACGAAGATTTTTCAGCATCACAAGACTTCCATCACACTTTCTTCAAAACAGTGTGAGCGAATGGGAACATGATGATGAGTTCAAGACTGTAAAGTCCACTGTTCGAAGCATGAAGGTTGTCAACGACATTGCAGAACGTGGCGTAGCACTAATGGACGAATATAATAGACTACATACAAATAACGAAGAGCAAAAGCAGATCCTGTTGTTGGTAGTTCAAAAATTTAGACAGAAATATCCTGACAGAAAAAAGGCAACTCTCATGAGCGATTAATCCTAGTACAGTAACTATTGTCTTAAATAAACCTACGATCAAACTAAAAAAGCATGTTTATTGCTGTCTTTTAATAAATAAGTCGAAATGCAATGATAAAAAATGGATGTTTTTAATGCATGTAATAAGTAAATAAATGTGTACCAAGTAAATGAGTCATTATCACCAGTCTCCATTAGTTTTATGATTTTTCTCTATGTTAATGACTAAGAGCGCATAATAAAATATGCCTTAAATTTCAATGACTGGTCACGTCCAGTAAAAATGTTTTTTCCCCTTGAAATTTTTACACATTTATTTTCTCACCAAAATGAACCATTTCAGTGGGTGGTCCACTTCAGTGGGTGGCACTTTTTGAAAATTTCATAGGCTTTAGCGTGAAAATCTCTTTGACCAAGTATACCAGAAAGTATGTCGTCGTTAATATTTAATCCACATTACTGATATCCATAGAGCTTTTGTAAATACAACATTTTGTCTGGTATTTTATGGACATGTCGGGATTATCTAATATTATGGGAATTCCATTCCTCTTTCATTTTATCGAGCTCAAATTGTATTAATTGAGACTAAGTAAATTAAACGCATTCCATTTGGAAACGATCCCCAAGTCTTAAATCATCATTAAACACCATTCTTTCAAAAAATTCAATAAAAGATTTTGTATAGGTCTTTTTAAAGTTCGACCACAGGTTTTCAATTCTTTGGTTAGACTGCGAACTGCCGTACTTGTGTGCATTGATATCATTATGTACAAAAGAGTATATTGCTGCAATAGTACCATTTTCTGTGCCGCAATCAATTCTAAGAGTATCTGGACACACTTTTAATTCTTTCAATGCATTAAGATAAAAATGAGCTGGAATAATTGGGTCATTATTTGTACGGCAAAGTACAAATAATGACCACACAAAATTTGGACCTGGGGAACTATAAAATCTTCTTTTTAATTTGCAATATTTTCTATTTTCGGATTGCTCAGAGTTAATTTGTCTGAGAATGTTCATGACATCATCTCTGTTGACGGAGATACTGTAACTTATGCGTAATGTGTGTCATATACTGCGGTAACCTTTAATTCCGGCAAAAGTTTGCGCCTCTGCTTTTATTATGCGACGAATCGAAGTGTTTTCAAAAAATCTGTTTTTTCTTTACAAACCATTGTATTTAAATAACGTTTTAATGTACTAACACTAATTTGTTAGCGACTTAACAGTAAAACAACTTTTTTGTATTGCATTCCTTTGTGAAAATAATGCCTAATCAATTCTTCAGTAAATTCCTTTTGAATTAATGTGCCTTCCTCTGATCGTCTCCTTTGTTTCCCGCACCGAGGACAAAAAAACTCAGTATTATATGAAAGTATTATATTCAAAAAATATATTTTCAGATTTAAAATATATTTCTGGATTTAAATATATATTTCTCGATTTGAAAGATATTTGTTTGATGAGCTTTCTCGGCTCCATATTAGTTAAATTTAATAAATCTTACATTTTGTCTCCAGAGCTTTCGTTAATGATTCACCTATGATACAATGTAAAAAATGGAATCTATTTAAATTCAGTTAAACAGTTAATTAAAAATAAAATTGTGAAAGATTAAATCTGTAATACTATTGAAGAAACTAAAATAAATATGAAAATAAAAATAAATATTTTGTAAGGCAAAAGAATTTCTTGCAGATCGCCACGTTAGAATCATTAATCTCCACATTTTTGAGTTTCGTGACAAAACGATTTAAAAAAAAAAAACTTTAGGAGATAAAAACATTTTTATACTTTATGTTTGTTCGACAATTTTTTTACTTTAACTTAGATTTTAATACAATAAAGAAAAAAGTATTCTGAAGTACATAACATTACCAATAACTCAATTTTTTCAATAAGTGGAGATAAAACAAGATAATTCTAACGTCGCGAGATGTTATTTATTTGTTGTATTTATTTTTCACTGTAGTTTCCAACTGGTAAAAGTGGTTTCTAATATACTTTATTATTACATACTTGAATAAGTATGATACACTCAAGATTTCCAATTGTCAAGAAATCCTTTAAGATCCTATAAAAACATAGAACAAGAAAAGTTTCAGATTTTAACCCCATTAAATTACAGGGTTTATGCGAAATATAAAACATTTTTTAAGAAAATATAAAACAATTTTTTAGAAAATATAAAACAATTTTTTAGAAAATATAAAACAATTTTTAAGAAAATATAAAACATTTAATTACATAATTACTTTATAACACCTTGGAATATATGAGATTTATTCATGACAGAGAAGAGAACTATAAAAAATAAAAAAAAGGACGGCGCAAGTAAATTAGTTGTTAGTTGTAAGTCCCTTAAAAGTATAATTTTTCGAGTCTATTATCAAACTTTTTATCATACCTTAAAGTTTGGAATCAGACTTTTAAGTATGAAATAAAAGTTTTATATTTATAAGATTTAAAACTTTTATTCCAAACTTAAAAGATTTAATATGGTGAGTAGTATTCGTGGTAGTTTTAAGTTTATATTAAGTACAATGAAAAATAGAAAAATTACTATCCCAGTGGGCACCCAACGTCGAACCAACGTTATTTTTCATCAGAATTTCAACGTTGTACTAACGGTGGTTTTGTAACGTTTATATTATAACGTTGTAATAACGTTGTAATAGCATCGGCAACACTAACTCCAATTATCATCGGAAATACAACGTTGTATTAACGTTGGTTACACTAACGTTTTTTTTCATCTGAATTACAACATTGTGGTAACGTTAGTTACACTAACGTTACCACAATGTTACGATTTACAATTTACATTTGATTAAAATATTTTTTGTCAACATTCGTTTCCTCTTGAGTCGCATTTTGCGAAAAATGAGGAAATCCATATATAATTTTAATTCATTTTGGTAAAACTAATTACATTATACGAAAACACGCGAATAAATGTTCACATTTTAAAAAGAAATTAGATTACTTTTTTTTACCAAAAAATGTATGCTATGTTTGCAAGAAAAATTTGAAATTATTACTCATTTAAAATACTCAGGAAAATTTATTAAATAAAAAATCTGAATTAATTTCTAAATGTGGGCACGAAAATAAATACCTCTTAAAAAATTATTAAAACAAATGACCAAATTAAACTATCCCCATTCCAAAGAAATTTATTTAATAATTACTTTCTGTAACTTCCCGTTAACCGATAAAATATAGTAATTAAAGTTTTTTTTTAAACAATTTATAACTTCCTGTAAAAAATTTTTTTTTATAAATTGAATTTTTTTTTAGATTTAGCAACTCTTCCTGATGATCCAGCAATGGTGAAACTTCAAGTTGAAGAAAAAAGTTAGGTAAGTGTTTTTTACTAATTTATTATTGCTCTGTTCTTTAAGATCATTGAGCACTCTATTTGTAAAATACACTAACATAATTTACATTTATATATTTATATATATATATATATATATATATATATATATATATATATATATATATATATATATATATATATATATATATATATATATATATATATATATATATATTATTGCTCTGTTCTTTAAGATCATTGAGCACTCTATTTGTAAAATACACTAACACAATTTACATTTATATATTTATATATATATATATATATATACATACATACATATATATATACATACATATATATATATATATATATATATATATATATATATATATATATATATATATATATATATATATATATATATATATATATATATATATATATATATATATATATATATATATATATATATATATATATATATATATATATATATATATATATATATATATAGTGCTGGGAGTATTTTAAATGCCAAGTATTTAAAATACTATTTTAAATACTTTTACTGTATTAAATTTTAGAATATAAAATTTATAAATCACTGTATATAAATTTCATTTTCTAACAGAGTTCTAATTTATTTGTATTTCTTCAAGTTTTTGTGTGTTTGACACAAAGCACAAATCCTATTTTTATTGTTATTTTGCAACATGGCTAAAGTTTAAAATCATAAATTTTAATATAATAATTTGTTATCAATATTACAAGTATTAATTTTAATTAATAATAAATATAATTAAAGATATTATTGATAATTAAATTTATATTAACCAAGCTATGCATTTTTAGCCTTGGTAATGTCTTGGAAAGAAAACACGTTGAAAGAGATTAATTTTGAAATACAAAAAGTTCTGAGATACACACCAGACAGGTGAACGTAGAAGATGGCGGGCGAAAACAAAATTAAAGCACAACCAATGACGTCCCAAAAAACTGCAGCAACAAGAGAATAACTAACTTTTTATTTTTAAATTTATTATGTAAAAATTCCCTCGAAATATTTCTTAATGAACGAAATTACTCTACCACGTTGTAATGTTTTTGTAAATCGACGTTTTTAAACAGTTTCTTCTCATTTTGTTGTCAAACCTGTTGTTTATTGAACGTTAACCTTCAGCTAAGTAGATCTAGTCAAACGTTTAACAAGCGTTAGAATAACGTTAAGCAACTTTTGAATGGTGTTAATCCAATGTTGTTCGATGTCAAAACATCAAGATAAAATGTTATAATTATTATCTTGACGAAAAACGTCAAGATAAAAATTATAACATTTCGTTTTAGCGTCTAAATTACAACGTTAGCTAACGTTAGCAAAACTGACGTCGTCCA
The DNA here is from genome assembly GCF_038396675.1 of Hydra vulgaris. Classification (NCBI taxonomy): domain Eukaryota; kingdom Metazoa; phylum Cnidaria; class Hydrozoa; order Anthoathecata; family Hydridae; genus Hydra; species Hydra vulgaris. The sequence goes on from NC_088931.1 coordinate 75,194,335, forward strand.
TCCTTTCCACTTCCAACATTAACCCAATGCCAAACCAACCTAAAAAGCCACGTTAGGATGTTGTTATACCAACGTTGCTCGATATTAATACAACATTAATTAATGTTGGAAAAACATTGAGGAACATTATAACATATCGGTTATCGTCCAAATTATAACGTTAGCTAATGTTGGCAAATCTGACGTCGTCAATCCTTACCATTTCCAACGGTAATCCAACATTAATCCGACCAAAAAAGCAACGTCATTTAACGTTGTATCAACGTTGTTGTGCCCGCTGGGATATCCATATTAAACAAATGCTTTTTTTTATCTAAAGAAAACTTTTTAAATGCGATACATATGCATTCATGCATTACTAATTAAAATATTTTATTCAAGCTTTATTTTGTTGTTTTAACTGATAAATGGAAAATAAGAGAGAAATGAAAAAAAGTACACTTATTACAAAAGATATCGTAAGAACCATAAGAAAGTCAATTCTAAAAGAAATGAAGTTAAAAGAAATAGCGGAAGAAGTTGAAATATCCGTTTCTGCAACACGTTCCATTTCTGATAAAATCAGTAAAGGACTCAGTGATGATGAAATCACATCAGTAAAAAAACTTCTTTATCGCAATCAGAAACAGTTAAATCAGGCCTATTAATGAACCCCAAAGATTCATTTATGTAAAAAAAAACACCACCACCTTGCTTTTTAGTTTTACGCGCTAAAGAAATTATATTAAAACCTGTAAGGTGGAGATTTGAACTTTTTACATCTTCAGAGCTACACCAAGTCTCTGTGATGCAAAAAATTTAAATAAAAATTCTCAAATAATTATGAGTAGTTTGCAAATTAGAGTTTAATCAAAAACAAAGGAAATTTTGAAGGCGGTTCGAAATAATACAGTGGATTGTTAATTTTGGCCATAATAACTATTTTAGGTTATAATATATATGTCAAAAAAAAGCACATCGAATAATATTTTTATGAATATCTATGTTTATTTGAAAGAAAATTGAATGCTCATCAATATACATTTTTTATATTTATAAAGAGTCAAACAATCATTGATTTGATATCAATCAAAGTTCAATGATGTCAAAAAAATATGCTAGATTGTTATTAATAGCTAACACTATGTATATATATATATATATATATATATATATATATATATATATATATATATATATATATATATATATATATATATATATATATATATATATATATATATATATATATACATATATGCACACACATATACACATACATATATATAGATTTTTAGTTAATATGTTTTAAAAGAAAACCTGTTTAGTTTTTTATTGTTTTTTGATCGTTTTTTAGATTTGAAGTAAAATGAGATTTTGCTCAGTTTGTCTATTGTATTAAAATGTCTTTTAATATTATTATAACTATTGAATTAGCGAACATAATATATGAATAGCTATATTTTAATTACAATATTTTATATTTAGTTTCAGCTTACGTATAGAAATATAAATAATGCACGTATTATAAAACTGAGATATGCTGAGAAATCATATTTTTATCATTTATTATTTTATCATATTTAGAGTCTATCATATTTATTGCAGAAAAGTTCATAGTACTCATTAGTGTTTTTATTTTCAAATAAATGCTTCCAGTTAGTTTCCATAATCTTTTTACCAAAATTTTTATAGTCACCTTTACTAAAGTCATATTTTTTGTTTGAAAAAGTAGTCTCATTTTTAGAAAGGGCGATATAATCCCAACTCATAATGCGATGACCCTGCAACGAATTACCTAACGGGAGAGAGCTAGATAGGTTGATTACTCTAGTTGAAGGGTCTGTAATGATTAGATCCAAAATGTTTTTTGCTTTACCATTAGAAGCGTCGAATGTTGAGAAACCAACTAATTGTTCTTGGTTATGATTAGCCAAAGTAACAATAAATACACTTGCCACACTATTTTGACCACTTAGTAATTCGATCCTGTCATCATCGTGCCATTTGATATCCGGAAAGTTGAAATTACCTGCTAGTAACATACAACTATACACTTTTCTATCAATAACTTGCTTAGCCAACATAATTGTTTTATTTATATCATTTATATGCGATAAAGGTGGTCTATAGACACAACCAATAAGAACACTTTCGTTACCGATTTTAATTTCACACCATCTCTCTTAGATAACAATCAGATACCTCATTCACTATTAGATTACGCTTGATGTAGATAGCAAAACCTCCACCGTGACCAATTCGATTTTTCTTTACTCGTGAGTAGTTGTTCAATTGAGAAGCAGATATTTCAGTAAACCATGTCTCAGAAATAAAGATTAAATCATACATGTTTATGTCAGAGAGTGCAGATAATTCGTTCATTTTATCCGGATTAAGAGAAGTTACGTTAGTATAAAAACATTTTAAAAATGTATTTTTAGGGTTAGATTTAGCAGATTTTACTTTTGTATGTAATGGATTTAAATAAATATTCGCAAATAAACACAATGAATCAAGATCCTTCCATCAAATGGATCTCTCCATTTGATGAAAGGATGCTTTTTACGTCCATTGATTTCAACTTCCTTTGAGACATCAATGCATCACAACTTATCGCTGCGGATGACAAATCTGAAGGGCATGTCAAGTTTTCCAATCTTGTCAAGGTCAGAGTTCACTGCTTTTCTTTCTGAGTTTAATTTATTGAACTCACTTTGTTCTGCTGCTGTGCGGTCAGGGCGTATAAATATATCTTTAAAATTGACTGATGCTAATTGTTTAGCCGATGCTATAACGTCGTTTCTGATAAATACCGAATCAACTTCGATCTTAAGAGGAACACGTTTACCAGAGTTAAAGTTCTTACTTTTTTTGAAACGTTCAACTTTAACTATATTGACTGATTTACTTAAGAATGCCATAACCTTTTTAAATTCCGCGGTGTCATCTTTAGTTACATCGCTTGGTTGAGTTTTTATAGATTCAGGTAGACCAAACACAATAATTTTCTTCTCTTTATTATTCAACAATTCTCTTCTCTCGATATAGCCACGTCCCTATTATGCTCATTGAGCGCGCTCACTACAGTTACATTTGCTAATGTACCAGGTTTGCTGACTTATTCAACAAATTTAGATAACAAAGGTTTTTCTCTACTTTTGCTATCTTTCAGGGACTTTATTTCAATATCCTGCAAATCAATTCTATTAGTAAGTTAGTCAATTCTGGCAGTAGATGTTTTAATTACTCGAAGAGCTTGTTTAAGCTCTTCTTTGGCAATTTTATCAGCGTTTTCCAGATCGATTTAAGCTGTTTTTTAATTTCCATTTTTAGCAAACTTTTTTGAAAACTTTTTTTTTTTTTTTTACGTAATAATATTATTTTTTCCGTGTTATAACAATTTATTTATAAAAGTAATAATAAATTTTTTCTAAAAAAAAAGAAAAAAAATTATAATAACTAATTTTCCGAAAATATATATAATCACGGATTTACGTGATGAAACGGATTTATTATGTAATAAAAAATCACGGATTTATTATGTAATAAAAAAATTATTGTTATATTAAGTATGTTTTTAAATTGAACCTGTCATTTTAAAAAGGGCGCAAGTCCATTTATTAAAATTTTTCAAAATCAACAAAAATATGATTTTTATTAAAATAAATGTCTACATATGCAGTACTGTGAATAAGTTTTAGACCACTTACATTTTTTCAAAAAATCCCGGAGAATTCTTCTCTAATATTTAAGTTTGTAGTTCTAAATTATAAACTTATTTAAACACATGTATTTCACACAAAATATGGAACAATTACAAACTTTTTAATGTCAAACTTCATAAAAAACTCTTAATATTTACTATGTCCTCCTTTTGCCTCAATCCCAGCCAATTTTCGCCGGGGACTAGATTCATACAAATTAGTTATAAATTCCGGGGGTATGTTGTGCCATTCTCTTTTAAGTACTTCAAAACATTATTCAGCGTTTCGGGGAGCATGTTCAACCTTCTTTCTGTCCATGTAATCATACATATGCTCAATTGTATTCAAAACTGGACTCTGGGGAAGCCAGGTCATCAATTCCAGTACTCCTTCCTCTGCCATTTCATTTAAATAATTTTTTGCCATTCGGAAACAATGTTTTGGGTCATTGTCCTGCTGCAGAATAAAATTATGACCTATTAGTCTCATTCCGGATGATACAGCATGGTGCCTTAGGATATCCACATAACGTTCCCCGGTGAGTCGCCCCCTATTTTGATAAAACCACCTACTCCAGATGAAGATAAACAGCCCCAAACTTGTAAAGAGCCTCCTCTGTGTTTAATAGTAGAGTTTAAACAATCGGACTGATAGACTTCTTCAATTCTTCTTCAAGCATATTGGCGTCTTTTCGTTCCAAAAATTTCGAATTTGGACTCATCGGTGTACAGAACCCGAATAAACATTTCCTAGGCCCAATCTTTGTGTTGTTTTGCATATTTAAGTTGTTTTTCTTTATTGCTTCTTCATCAATTTTGTTTATTTATTCAGAATAATATATTCTTTCAACTTTTCTTATATATTATTAAACTTAAGTACGTTTTAAAAAAATTACATAGGAAAAAAATTGTAAATACAAGTGGTCTAAAACTTATTCACAGTACTGTACGTATATATTTAAAATATTTTCTTTTTATATTAAAATGTATTATATATTACTGCAAACTTCCAAACAATAGTGCAAACTCTGATTCAATCTGGTATCCGATTTGGAAATCTATTTTCAATTATAACTAAATAATTATCCAATTATATAAATCTTTAACTGTTCCAACGCTAACGCATGGTCTGGGGCTCTTTAAAAATAGAGAGTTAACAATGCAAAGACTTGAAAAATTTGAAAGAAATGCAGTTAAGCATTTTTTTAATGCTTAACTGCATTTCTTGCAAGTATAGCAAAAACTATATAAACTCTCTAATTAAAGTTCAGGAGATGTTAACGTACATACAGCAAAATAAAATAAACCTATTTATCCGTTTATTAAATAACAAAGTAACTTTTGAAATCATCAGTTCCCAGCTTAATTATTGTTCAGTAAAACATTCGTTTTTAGATAATATAAAGGAATTATGTAAGATCCATAAACTAAATATAAAAAACTCAATATATATATATATATATATATATATATATATATATATATATATATATATATATATTTAAAATGTACTATAAATTACTGCAAAACACAAGATTTACTGGAACTGGATCCGAAACATAGAAGAAAAACTCCCTAATGGGGATAAATCGGGGCAATATTTATTTTTGGCCCCGGGCGCAAAATTCCTCTCAACGCCACTGTGTAGTGTTATAGCTGATTTTATTTTATTTATCTATCTTAAAAGAAACAAGATAAATCAACATCTGTGTGTAATAAACACCGCTTTGATTTTATTTTAAACTAATAAAACGAAATATTCTTATCGGCAACAATGATTGGATAACTTTTCCACAAAAATTACCCGTGATTTTGAATTGAATAAGAACTCAGTTTTGAATAAAAAATTGATACAACAAAATTGTTTTTGGAAAATCTTGTAGAATACTTATGGTGTGTTCCTTCAAAATAAGTTTTAAAATTTTTTGGAGACAGCAACATTTTTTTTATACATGAACTGTAAAACTAGAATGTTAAGTTTAAGAGTATTTAAGGCGCCAATTCTACGTAAAAGAGGTTCACAAGGAACAGCTTTACCAGCTCCAAATATAATTTTAATTGCATGTTTTTGCTTGCTGCACAGTTTTCTTAACTTAGCGTGATTAGTACTTGCTCATAATATATTGCCGTAAGTTAAATAACTATTTATAAAAGAAAAATATAAACTTTTTAAGGACCTAAAATTTAAAAATGGCATTGCTCAATAGATCACACCAATGTTTTTTGAGATTTTTTTGCAATGGAGTTTATATGATAAATTTGATAGATTCCATGATAGATTTTCATCAAAATTTACTCCTAAAAAATTAACGGAAGTTTGCCTTTTAATGTCAGTTTTATTAATTTGGAGATTGGGTAAAAAAAATTTTGGATTTGCCTGGTTTGAGGAACAGGGAAAACTTTGTTTTTTGAACATTTAAAGATGGTTTGTTGTATTTAAACCATTCAATTCTTCATTGACTACTTTAAAAAGTGTTTCAAATTTTTTATGAGAATAAAAAAAGATTAGTTATCTGCAAATAAAAATGAAATTAAATAAGTTTGATGTTGAAGATAAATCATTAATGTAAAATAAGAAAAGTAAAGGATATATATAGAACTCTGTGGAACTCCACAAGTTATAGAATTTTTGGTTGTTTCTATATTATCACATTGTACGTATTGTTTCCTGTTCCACAAGTAACTTTCAAAACAGTGAAAGTTTGAATCTTAATTAAGGTAGATGTAATTGAGTTGCGATCTGCCTTAATAAGGCAGATCGCAACTCAATTATATCTAGCTTAGATTCTTTCATTTTATTATTAGAGGTTGTTAGATAGGAATCAAATCTTGGAGGAATATTTCGTGCCAAATTAGAGCAAACATTAACAAAAAAGCTATTAGCACTTTATCACAAATTAAATTACCGTCGATTAGTTAATTAAATTACCGTCGATTAAAAGTTTCTTTGGCACAATGTTTCTTTTTATACTTTTTTTGACCAATTATTTCTATAATTGCATTCCATATTTGTTGTGAATATTTTTATATTTTTATATTAGTTTAGAATTATATGTTGTTGTTTTTTTTGAATAATATGTTGTTGTTTTTTTGAATAATATGTTGTTGTTTTTTTGAATAATATGTTGTTGTTTTTTTGAGTATTTTTCGTTTTTTTTCAAAAATATTTTTATAGTTTTTATATTTAATTTCATTTGAATAAGATTTATTTTTTATAAATTTTCATAAAGTTTTTGTTTTTTCCTCGACGATTTTAGAAAAATTTTTGTTATCCATGGAGATAAAAGTGTTTTTGAATATATATATATATATATATATATATATATATATATATATATATATATATATATATATATATATATATATATATATATATATATATATATATATATATATATATATATATATATATATATATATCTTTTTTATTCAAGCTTAAGTATAAACACTAAATATGCACCATTATACTAACGAAAACGTGAAAAAAAATTTAATAAAAAAAGTTACGTATTGTATTCACTCTGTACACTTAAATGATAATGTTGAAAAAGGTTTAGCGATACAATGACTTGCTTTTTATTTTGTAATAATATTGCGTCTAAAAGATAAAATCATATAAATGGCAAGCCGATAATTTTCCGTCATTTTAATAGTGGCTAGTCATCGGCTAGACACTTTTGGCGGCTGCCACTAATGGTCTACTAAGTAACCGATGAGCAAAACTACAGCGGTCTGCTCAAAATGCCTATACAGGTCTACTGAAAACGCGCTATAGCATGTTTGCTGGGAATAGTCAAGAATTCTTTTCAATGAAAGATGATATTTGTATGAGTTTTGTTGGTATTAATTTTTGAAAATGTTGAAACACATTTTGGATGATATTACATACCTTTTCATTTTTAAAGCTTCTGGCCTGCGATTTCTCGTTCTTTAGTTAGTTTCACTTTATTTGAAAAAGTGCAATGACTGCTACTTATTCGGTAAAGTAGTGTTAATAGTTTTTAAATTTTATTAAGATTTTATTTTAGACAGCTTTGTTGACTACTTCTAATTCTTTTAACTCTTTTATTAGCTGGAGATCATTGACTGAAGCATCAACTCCGCTTTGGGGATTGAAGCTAGTTTTTTGTGTGGACAAAAGCACTAAATAGACATACTTGCTCAGGTTTGGATAATTTTTTTTTGTCATACTCCATTTGTTCTTTGAATAGGTACATTTTAGCTGAGTAAATAATAATTGACATCCATCTTGCATGATAACAACCATCAGGCTATTGCTAACAAATAGCACTTTCACGTGCTGCTTCTCAGCCTTTTTTTTAATCCTTAAAATGTTCTTTGTCAACCCAGTAGAAACAGTGCATTCTTTAAACATATTTTGGACGTTTTTATTAGGTTTAAACTTAATAAAAACGTCCAAGGAACGTTTAAAAAATGCACCGTGCAATTAGCTTGCGAATAGCTGGTTTTATAGCAATTTCGAGCTATTTTTCTCGCGTTATCATTTTATATTTTTGCCCAGCAAACATTGTTTTAGTGGATTTGCAGTGGACCTATGTAGGCATTTTTTACCAGTTTATTGGAGTTTTGCTCATCGTTTACTTAGTGGACCGTAAGTGGCAGTCGCTATAAATGGCAAGCCAATAATTTTGCGACAATTTAATAGTGGCTAGTCATCGGCAGCCACTTTTGGTTGCTGTCACTAATGGTCCACAAGTAACCGATGAGCAAAACTACAGCGGTCCGCTCAAAAGGTCTATATAGGTCCACTGAAAACCCGCTATAGCATGCTTGCTGGGTGTCCTTTACGTCATTAAAAACTCATCTTTTAGTATTGAACTTTAACATTGCAATTTTATTACAACATGTTGCTGTCTGAGTATCTCAGCTTTATAGCAGCAGATATTACTACAATCTATCGCTAACTAAATATTGTAGCAATTTAGCTAGTAACAAGAAAACGACAAATCTGTAGCAATCAGTGGCTATCTATCGCAGCCTTGTGGCTAGCATTATTGTAACATATATCGATAACTACAGATCGCAGCTTTGTTGCAAGTTACTACATAACGACAATTTTATAGCTACGCAATGGCTATAGCTATCTATCACTGTAGTAATATGTATATACGTATGCATATACATACCCAGTAAAAATTGTTTTAATGGATTTGCAATGAACCTATATAGGCTTTTTTAAGCGGCTCATTGGAGTTTTGCTCAATGGTTAGTTAGTTGACCATAAATGGCAGCCGCTATAAAAGGTAATCCAATAGCTTTCCGACATGTTAATAGTGGCTAGTTATCGATGGAACTGATGAGCAAAGCTGCATTAGTCCGCCTAAAATGTTTACATAGGTCCACTGAAATATAATGCTATCGGACGTTTGCTGGGTATTGGGTTTTTAGTTTGTTTTTAAAACAATATGTTGATAGTTACATATCGTAACTTGCTAAGACATAACTATAAAACTTTATGTAGTTTATACTGTTAGCAAATTACACCGCAACTTTTTAAAACATAGCATTATTGTTATTATGATATTCCCAGCAAACAAACTTTAGCGGAATTTCAATAGACCTATATAGACATTTTTAGTGGTCCACTGTAATTTTCTCATCGGTTTCTTAGTGAACCATTTGTGGCAGCCACCAAAAGTAATAATATATCGAAAAGTTTTCATTAGTGGCAGCCACCCTAATAACATATCGGAAAGTTACTGGCTGGCCATTTATGGCGGCTACCACTTATGATCCAATAAGTAACAGATAAGCAAAACTCAAATAAACCCCTAAGAAATGTTTATATAAGTCTACTGCAAATCCAGTAAATGTTTGCTGGGTTGTAGCTACCCAGCAAACATTGTTGTTATGGATTTGCTGTGGACCTATATAAGCAAGTGGACCTTTATAAGCATAAGTGGTTCCTTGGAGCTTTAGTTATCGTTTACTAAGTTGGCCATTAGTGGCATCCACCTGTGCCCAGCAGAAAAGTTTCTAACATGTGATAAAGTGTCTAGTCATCGGCTAGTCACTTTAGGCGGCTGTCACTAGTGGCCTACTTAGTAACCGATGAGCGAAACTACAGCGGACCACTCAAAACATCTATATAGGTTTTCTAAAATTTCGCTATAGAATGTTTCCTGGGTAACTTTACGTAACGGCAAGATTTTATATATTCAACAGCTACATATTGTGGCGTTGTAGCTATCAACAATGTTAAATGAAGCTATCAACAATGTTGAATGCCAATATTATTGACGAGATTATATTCCATATGCATGATCAAAACTGCTAGTAAAGTAACTGCTAAGAGACCAATTGATACTTTTGGTTTGTCATCTTGGCTCACCAAAGCAACTTCTGAATGAACCCAATTCTTTAAAATTCTTAATCGAAGCAAAACAAAAATTTGTATCCGGATGATTTTTATGAAGGTCTTTTCCTGCTTTAATGAGTCTTATAGAAACAATAGTGTCACGCTTCTTGACATCTATTGTGTTAGAATTTTATGGTGCAAGATGATAATAGACTGTTGGTCTCCCAATTGTGAACTCTTGGTTTTGCAAAGCTTCTGTTAAATCATCAAGAGATTTAACTGTTTCCAAAGTCTTCCTTTGACAGCTGTAACAGCACCGAGAGTGGCAATTTGAATAATTGTTGATAGTAGTTCCTGTTGACATGCAGTAAGAGCTTCAGAATAGCAATACATCTAGTCTTTTTATGCATTCCAAATTTAGAGGCAATCTCAGGATGATTTTTTAAGGTCTGAGCCAAAAAATTCTTCTTCCTTTCTCTGGACACTTTCTGTCGTTTACGACTATCCTTACGTGATTTGAATTTTTTTTTTTATACTTATTTTTTCTTTTTCTTAAGCTTTTATTTTTGATTTACTACATTAGACAGCAACTCGCATTTTTCTCAAAGCAATAGCGTAATAAGTTCTGACTCCACAATTAACAACTTTTTGGTCAAAACGTCTTGTTTTGGCCTGAGAGAGTGATAATGATGTGTTGAAGCTTGAGATATTATAAATGTGAAACTATTTGCTTGAGAAACTGGAACTGATGAAGTTAACAACCCTGGTCAAATGGTCTTTGAAAGATTTTGAAAAAACAAATGGTCTTTGAAAGATTTTGCTTTTGAACTAATAATGGATTTGAAAAATCCCAAGGGAACTATATTTTAATATAGTTCCCTTGGGATTCAAAAAAGAGTTCTATCCCTTTGAACTCTTTTTTGTTTCTTGAAGCGTCAGAACATTAATTAGCCATTCAAGCAAGATCATTTTTTATCTCGAATTCAAAAGATGTTGCATTCATATGTATATATATATGAATATGTATATATATATATATATATATATATATATATATATATATATATATATATATATATATATATATATATATATCGTATAATAAGAAAATGACTTTAAAAGTCATTTTCTTGTTATACGATACAATGTTATTAAAATTCTATAAATACGGCTGCGAATAAAATTTTTTTGAAAAAATATATATTTGTTTTTATTTCAATATATGTTATTCAATATTTCGCTGATCTATTGTGATCAGCTTCATGAGGTATAATAAAAATCGTTACAAAGAAAATCGTTATAATAAAAACAAACCGTTAAAAAGATAACATTAAAAAGAGCATGATAAAATAGTGTCCGGACTTTGTCGAATAAAATTCCGGTTTACGAGAAATTTCGAGAAATTTTTTAGACAATTATTAATTCTAATTTAATTTTGTATAATCAGACAGTGCAGAGACTTCCGGAATGACAGACGCTTTTTTATAACGAATTTTATAAATAAATTAAAAAAAAAAAGAAAAAAAAAATAAAATAAGAAAAATAAATGAAATAAAAATAAAGAGAATGAAGAAAAGAAAAAAAAGATATAAAAAAGAAAAAACTAAAAAAAAATTAAAAACCAAATCAAACAAATTAAAAAAAGAAAAAAATTAGATAAGAAAAAGACAAAAAAAACAAAGTTAAAAGAAAAAAAACGTTCGAAAATGGAAAGTAATTAAAAAGAATTTTAAAAATATATATAAATTGCTCCGTTTATGAAGAAAGGAAAAAAAATACTTTTTAAATTTTATAATTTTTGAAAGACTATATGTGTTTGCTTGATATGATTTACTTTTTTATTTTATTATTGTCATTTATTGAGAAAACTCTATATTTTTCGTGACTAAATGTTTGTGTGTAAGTGGGTGACGCATTTTTATTTGTGAGTATTATTAAAAAATTTTTGTTTGTTTATTTATTGTTATTTTTTAATGAAATATTTATACTACTTTTATTTATATGATTATTGATATCAAGATTATCATATTTATTAAAACATTGTTACTTTTTTTTGCAGTAGCTGTTTAAGTTACATGGTAGGCTGTTACGTTTTGTCAGTACATAACTGTTTGTAACTTTCCTGTCTGTGCATTATATTCAATTGCTGTTTTAAATTTGAATTGATTTATTATCATATAATTTTCTTATTATTCTTATAGTTTATCATCATTATTATTATCATCGTTATTTGTATTATTAATGCTATTTCATGGTAAGATTAATTAAGATTAGTTTTTAACTATTTGTAAATGACCTCCATTATTACGAACATTCTCGAAAAATCATTACGAATAAACATTACGAACATTCTCGAAAAATTCGATAAATTTCCGACTTTCGAGAAAGATTTTTTTTCTCGAAACAGATTTTTACCGTAATTCGGATTAAAATTTTTATTCCGTTCCGTTCCGAACTAGTTTTTATCGAATCGAGAGTCCGGACACTATGAGAAAATACAAAATAGGATTAAATGTTGACGTCAGACAATCTAATAAATAATGACCCTAAGCTCTTGTTATAACGTTATCACCATCATTCCTATTAAGAACATTTTTGCCATTTCCTAACGCTCTTCGAACTTTAGTTTTGTTTATTTCAAGGGATTCTCGGATTTTCCGAATATGATTTTCAGGAGCTACTGATATGGTTTTCGGGTTTAACCAACCAAACGTACCTTGGCATGATTTGGAATGCTCAGTAGCACTAGTACTGGCCCATTTTCCTTTTTTACTATTTTTCTGGTGCTCAATACATCTTGATATAATTTTCTTTTTGGTTTCACAAATGTATATAGAGTTGCATGAATATTTTATTTGGTAGACGTCTGGGTCTGTATTTGGAGGAAGTTTTGTTTTATTGTTACAGAATATATTGTTTAAATTTGCAGGTAATGCAAGTATAACTTTTATGTTTTGTTTTTTAAATTCTTTTCTAAGTTTGGGGCCAACAACTGGTATCCATGGTAGCTTTATAAATGGTTGGTTGTCAGTTGGTTGATAATTGGTATTTTTATCATCTATTCTTATATAGTCTCTGGCGATATTAGTTAATAATTTAATATTAAATTATTTATGCATATTAATACAAATTAAAAATAGCAGAATTATTGATCATGACCCAACACCCACACTTGTTACCAATTTTCAAAACAATTGTGTAAATTAATAAAAGAGGGTAAGTTAGACACAACTATATATTTTAAAATGTATCCATCAGATTGCGTACCACCTAGAATACATGGATTGATTAAAGCGCACAAACCCGAAAAAGATTACCCAATGCGTCCTGTTGTATCAACAATCAACACACCACCAATATCATTCAACCAACACTAAACAAAAACAAAAATAGACTTATTAATTCAAATAATTTTGTTAATGAAGCCAGACATTGGAAAATAGATCCCAATGAAATTCAAGTTTCTTATAATACAGTTAATTATATCCGTCCATACCCATTAACGAAGTTATTCCAGTAATTATTGATATATTAAATAATGCCATCGAAGACTTAAAGACTCGAACAAAACTTTTGCTTGTAGACATACACCAATTAATAGAACTTTCGTTGAGTATTTGCTATTTTTTATATGAAAACAAAATCCGAATAATACCTAATTAAGGTCCTATAGGTTTGTCCTTAATGGTTGTTATTGCGGAAGCGTTTCTAAAAAATATAGAAAGAAAAGCACTTAATATAGCTATTATTCAAACATGGAAACCAAAAACTTTCATGAGATATGTAGACGATTGTCACGCTCGCTTTAACTCAATAAAATAACAAAAAATGTTTCTAAATATCCTAAACGAAAAAAATCCTGCCATAAATACACTGTTGAACTCGAAAACCACCAAAAACAACATAATTTTCTAGATATTAATTTTACGAACACAGTGCATGGAGTTTATGAATTTCAAATACATCGAAAAGAAGCAATTACTAATATTTAACTTAAACCAAATTCAAATACCAATCCTAATATTATCACTGGCGTATTCAAAGGCTTTTTATGCCGTGCAAAAGGAATATGTTCTCAAAAATACCCCTAACAAGAAATTGATTTTTTAATAAAAATATTTGTTGAAAACGGGCATGACAACATCGGACAATAAACAGTTTAACTAATATTGCCAGAGACTATATAAAAATATATATACATATATATATATATATATATATATATATATATATATATATATATATATATATATATATATATATATATATATATATATATATATATATATATATATATATAATTATTTATATATAATATATATATATTTATATATATTATAATTGTTATATATATAATGTATTGAATTGTTATCTATTTTACTTTTATATTTTTTTTAATAAATAGTTTGTTAACTATAGATATTTAAATATTACGGTTTTTGTAAATATGTGAGAATGGGAATCGGAAAAATAAAAAAAAATAAACAATAATTGTTGTCTGGAATAGACTAATATTAATAAATAAACAAACAAAAAAACAACAACTAGAAAATGCAAAAAATTCGCTTAAGATGAATAAGGCTCCTGGGATAGACGACCTTTGTAACTATATAGTTGTAAATGTGTTTCCGGTAATAAACCAACCCATCTATGAAATATTTATGTCTTAAGTTATTGCAGGATCTGTACCGGAAAAATTAAAAATAGCAAAGGTAATACCAATATTAAAAACCAGGGACTCATTTACATTAAATAACTACAGACCTATTTCAGTTCTTTCTGTATTTTCAAAACTTTTAAAGAGAATAAACTATATAAATATCTAGTAAATAAGAAAATTTTAAATGAAAAATAGTTTGGTTTCCAGAAGCAACACTCAACTGAACATGTAATTCTTGATCTTATAACTAATATAAATGACTCCTTTGAAAACAAAAATACGTCCTTGGAGTCTTTGTTTATTTATCTAAGGCGTTCGACACAGTAGATCACGCCATCCTAATTGGGAAAATGTAAAAATGCGGGATAAAAGATATTGCCCTTAATTGGTTCAAAAGCTTTTTGCTTAACAGAAAACAATTCGTTAACGCTCATGAAAAAAAATACTCAAATTTACTTAGAATAAAATGCGGTTCTCCCAAGGTTCCATTCTTGTGCCTCTCTTACTTTTATTATCTCCCTAAAGCCTCTCCCTCAAAGTGGAAGCCTCAAGTAAACTAGATGTTTTAAGGTTTGCAGATGATACTAATTTATTTTATGCATTCTAATATAAAACAGAACTTTATAAAACAACACTGAACTTAAAAAACTAAATAATTGGTTTAAATCGAACAAATTATCGCTAAAATCATCAGATAAAACAAAATACTTTCTTTTTTATACTAACCTAAAAAAAATACCACCCAATTTACTTTCGCTAAATATAGATACTAAAGAAATTGAGAGAACCCAAGCAACTAAATTTCTTGGGATACTTATTGATGAGAACATCTCATGGAAAGCGCATATAGATATATTAAATACCAAAATATCAAAAAACATTGAAATTCTCAACAAAGCTTGTTCTATACTGTCTCCTGAAAATTTAAAACTCCTTTATTTCTCCTTCATACAAAGCTATAAGACTTCGCCAATGTTGCATAGGTTAGTACTAACAAATCCAAATTGTCCACACTTTATTGAAAACAAAAACATGCTGTAAGAATAGTTTATAAAAAGAATAGCCTGCTGAGCCACTATTAAAAAACTTGAAAACATTAAATGTATATAAAATCAACATATTCCAAAATCTGATATTCATGCTAAAATATAAAGGTGGACTTGTTCCTCCTCACTTTTGAAAGAATTTCTTCCAAAATAGCAAAAATAGTTATAACACAAGAGGAAACTTTAGCGTACTTTTTTTAAAAAAAAACTCTCCTGCGCTTTTCTATTTCATACCGTGGTCCCCAGGGTTGTTATCTGTCAAATATGTCTGAGACACATTTTCTGCCGACATAAAATATGTCCCACATATTTTCTATCGGCATACTTTGACGTAATTTTATGTCTGAATTATTTTCTGCTGACATAAAATATGTCAGACATATTTTTTTTCGACATACTTTGACGTAATTTTATATCTGAATTATTTGCTGTTTGATATTCTTGAAGAAAAAATCAATCTAACAAATTTATTGCGCATTTTAACTTAATTTACAGAGTTAAGTGAAAATAGTTTAACAAACTTGTTGCTTTTTTGCAATCAATCATGCTTCAAAAAACTTTTACTTTAAACCCTATAAGCAAACATCAGTTGTTTCATAAAGGTCATTTTCTGCCCTTTTTAGCGATGTATCATTTGATAGTATTGACTAATATTGATAGTATTGACTAATATTGACATTTATTGACTTATTTATTGATTATGACTTATTTATTGATTATGACTTATTTATTGATTATGACTAATATTGACATTGATAGTATTGACTAATATTGACATTTGATAGTATTGACTAATATTGACTAGTAATGAGGCATCATTTGATAGTATTTGATAGTATTGATTAGTATTGGCGCTTTCCCTTATTAGAATGTAAAATCCATCTCAAGCTGAGTTTTTTTTACTGAAAGTGGTTTTTATTAGTATGACTAAACTTAAAATTATTCCTTTGATTAAAATAATAATAAAAAAAAAACTTTTTCAGTTATTTTTAATTATTAGTTGATCCTGAAAAAGATTTCATTATGAAAAATTGAATTCAAAAGATTCTATGAAAAAAAACGGTTCACGGAATTTCAAAAAATTTGTGCCAAATTAAATTCATTTAAACTGAAGAATTTGAAATATTTCGCAAAAGTATTCAGCTCATTAAATTCATATTAAGAAGATTAACCGGTAATAATTTATAACTAATTACGAATAATATACTTTTAGTTATAATAGTTATGATTTATTTAACAATAAAATAATTGACAATTACATTATAACAGCATAATTAACTGCCATAAACTTGCATAAAATGTTTTGAGTGAAATATATATTAGAATAATTACTTTTTTCGTTTTCCTTACGATTTAAAGTCAAAAATGGAGAATAATTTATTGAATGAATCAACTATTAATTAAAAATAACTAAAAATGTTTTTTTTTTTAAATATTATTTTAATCAAGAGAATAATTTTATCTTTAGTCATATTAATAAAAACCATTTTTAGTAATAAAAACTCAGCTTGAGATGGTTTTTACATTTTAATAAGGGAAATCACCAATACTAATCCATTCTAATCAATACTATCAAATACTATCAAATGATGCATCAATACTAGTCGATACTCTAAAATGATACATCGCTAAAAATACTGTCAATACTATCAAATGATACATCGCTAAAAAGGGCAAAAAAAGACCTTTATGAAACAAAAGATATTTGCTTTTAGGATTTAAAATAAAAGTTTTATGAAGCATAATTGATTGCAAAAAGCAACAAACATGTTAAACTATTTTTACTTAACTCTGTAAATTAAGTTGAAATGCGCAATAAATTTGTTAGATTGATTTTTTCTTCAAGAATATCAAACAGCAAATAATTCAGATATAAAATTATGTCAAAATATGTCGATAGAAATATATCTTACATATTTTATGTCAGCAGAAAATAATTCAGACATAGAAATATGTCAAAATATGTCGATAGAAAATATGTCTGACATGTTTTATGTCAGCAGAAAATAATTCAGACATAAAATTATGTCAAAATATGTCAATAGAAAATATGTGGGACATATTTTATACCGGCAGAAAATATGTCTGAAAATATGTCGACAGATCTGCCAGACATATTATGTCGTAAAAACTCTGGTGGTCCCTATCTATACAACAAATTAATATTTAAAAATTCTCAACTGGAAAAATCGAATAACTTAAATTCTCTGAAAACTTTACTAAAAAATCTCATCATAAACACAAATAATTATATGAGTTTTTATTAATTCAAAAATCTTAAAATTAGCGTATAAACTAGCTTTGTACCGAAAATGTACCATGAAAACTCTAAAAAATAATACTAAACATTGGTGATAAGACCAATTATGTCTTCTTCTTGCCCCTGCTATTTGTATTTATATTATGCTTTACGACTTTAATAAATTTATATAGCAAAAAAAAAAAAAAAAAAAAAAAAAAACATGCTTATTTACAAATACGTGAACGCATTTACAAATACGTGAACGTATTTACAAATATGTGAACGTATTTACAAATACGTGATACGGCGTGTATTCTCTATATAGCAAATCATATACTAACATATTTATATATATATATATATATATATATATATAATATCAGTTACGCATTGCGGTTTCTTGATGACAAGACCTCCGGTCTTTCGTAAGTTTCCCGCGTTCTTTGTAATACAATATTTAATATTCTACAATATTATTTTATATATTTTTTGTTTAACACAATATTGTGGGTTTTTATCATTTTATTACTCTGTAAACGATTTTGATTACATATTTAAAAAAAAAAAAGTAAAATAAATAGACAAACAACTTAAACTCACACTCAATGAACGAGGTCGACAAAAAACGCAACTAAAAAAAGAAATAAACTAAAATAAAAAAAAAATACAAAAGTACAAATTTCCTTTTTTTTTCTTTTGTTTGAGAAATTGCTTTTATTCTCTTTTAAATTTTTTTATTATTTTTTTTCGAACTAAATTTTTTGAAAAATATTAAAACAAAGTTAAGAAACAATATATTCTTTTTTTTTTTCTTCTCTTCTTGTTTCGCTTTCCAATTTTTTTCAAATATTTTTATTTTTAATTTTCTTTTTTACATTTAATTTATTACGAAAAAAAATTAAAAAGTCAGTGATGCCAGAGTTATTAACAATAGGCTAAAAATAGCAAGGCCATAGCTACATGTTCCAAGGCCAATTACAAGGCCAAGACCAAAGCTAATGACAATGCCAATGACAAGGCCTATGCCAAAGCTAAGACCAAAAGTTTCAAGACCAAGACCGAGGCTTATGCAAACATTTTCAAAACCAAAAATTTATTTTTTAACCTTGCGTTAAGGCCAATTATTAACAAAACTGCTAGCAAGTGCTGTGAAAATAAAACCACATGTTGTGAAATTAGACCAAGGTTATGCACAGAATTCGACGAAATCAATAAGAAAATCCATTTATAGATATATTTGAAAGCCGAAAATAAAAATACATAAAAATAAAGAATTAATACTTTTAATTCTTTCTTTTTATGTACTTTTTGCACTTAATGCTAACAACTAATATTAACATTTTTTAATTAAAGATTGATTTTAGTTGTTGGCGTTAACTATAAGTCATAAGCATTAACTTTAACTATATAGCCTATAAGTCTTTATTACATTTATGAAACATCAAGATTTCAAGCAATGAATTAGACATAAGAGCTCTATGAGAGGACATTATCAATCCACTCTGACAAAAGATACGCTCAACAGGAAATGACTTTGCAGGGACACAATACTTTTAAAATATAAAATTCTAATTTTTGAATGTTTCAAAAACTGAATCTGAGGTGTAACATTATTTTTAGTAGATGTCAAAGTGGTTTTTGGTGTAGTTCTTGAGATTACATTACAAACAACTTTTTTAAACAGATTTAGGTAAGTTGAATAAAAACAGTATAATTAAATAAAAAAAATACTTTATAATAAATTATAATTTAAACATAAATAAAAACTATTTTATTTAAAAAACCTTTAAAATTCTGTTTTAAATTTTAAGAAAAAAACCATGTGTTTAAATCATTAATTAAATTCTGAAATGTTTTAACTAATAGAAAACGTTAAAACATATCATGTGGCAAAAACGATCAAGGTTAAAAGCGTGACGTAATTAGCAAAGAGCCCCATTGGTGCTCCTGGAAGAGCATTTAGGGGTTGTCCATAAATTACGTCACGGTCAAGGGCGGAGAGAGATTAGTAGTTTTGTGACGACTCATACAAAACTTTTTACTAAAGTGTTACAATATTGTAACGAGGGGGATTGTTCAAAAACAATCAAAAATTGCGTAATGTAATTTATGGACGACCTCTTGACTAGGTAGTATACACCTCCTATCTTACAAATGTAGCTTATTGGCCAGATTTAAGCCCATTAATCAAAACAAACTGTGTATGATTTTGAATAAGCAATAAAAACCAATCATTAGCAATACATAAATATAATATTGTTATAAAATTTTTTAATTAAAATCTAATGATCAATCACATGAAAAGAATATTTGAAATCAATAAAGACGCTACAAGCAAAAGAAACATTATCAGTTGGGCGACAAATAATTTCAGTAAATTTGATTAAAGCATGATAAGAGCATGTTTTAAATTCAAAGCGGTGTCCATGTAGATGTTGTAATGTAATTGTTGAGAAAGTGGTAGATACAAAAATGTTTTAATTTTTTTCAAATTTTGCTAACTTTTTTATAGTGATGATATTATTTTTGTAGTTATCGCAATCAGGTTTAGAGTTCTTTTAATGGATTGATATAAAAGATGTAATTTTTAAAATATGGGAAATAAAGAGGTATCAAAATAAGAAGTTAAATTGTTCAGAAAGTATTGGAGAGAAATCATACTCTAGACATTTATAAATAAAGGTTTATATCCCGTAAGCACCAGAAGTTTTGCCATCATTTAGATAAAGAATAAGGCACAGTATCTAAATGTTTTCAGTAGAGTTAATGAATATCAAATTAAAGCAACAAAAACTATTTTATCATCTTTTAGCAAATATTTACAAGATAACTAGACGCCCGTTTTTTGTGTTAGAGAACACTGCAGAATGCTTTCAGTTAGAATTTTATTTTGTTCTTTAACTTAAAAAAACAGGACTTTCCCAGCAAACATTCTATAGTAGAGTTTCAGTGGACCTATGCAGGGTTTTTGTGTGGTCCATTGTAGTTACGTTCATCGGTTATTTAGTGGACCATTAGTCACAACCGCGAAAAATGGCTAGTCGATAACTAGCCACTATATCATGTTGGAAAGTTATCGGTCGGCCACGTATAGCGGATGCCACCAATGGACCATTATGTAACCGATGAGCAAAAAATGAAACTCTCCCAGCAAGCACAACGACGTCGGTACGACATCGTTTTGACGTCGCGAGTTTAGTCGTTTTGACGTCGCCGTAAAGTAGGAAAGTGTAACATTTTTACGACGTCGTATCTAGGGTGAAATAAAGACGTCGATGCGACGTCGCAAAAAAGATTTACAGGATATCGGTTATTGGTTGGAAAACCGACTAAATATACCTCTTGTTTTTATGTCCAATTTTTATATTTTTTATTCATAAAAAATTTTATTATTTATTTAAACAACTTCTTTTAAGAATCGAACGTATATGTTGTAGCATGTGTAACATGTTCAAAAACTTATCTATTTTAAAGCGCTAAAGTTTTTTCCTGTTTTCTAATTATTGTTGATGTTTTTACCAATTACAGTTTCTAACTTTATATATATAAAAGAATGGCCACGATAAAGTCTCAAATAAAAATAAAATGCAGCTGCTTGGATTTCTTTATAAAAATTTAAAACTATATCTTTTTTTTTCTGGAGCGTATTTTAATACCGCTTGCACTGAATCCAAAACTTCGACTTCAGTTGTTGTGTGATTTGAAAATACACTCGCTAAACAAAGTGAAATATGGCGAAATACTTAAAAATTATTTTTACTCATTTTATAGAACATCAATCTTAGATATAAATATATCAATATAAACTCACCGACAACCACATATCGTTGTCTCTTTAAATTATAATTTTTTTTGCCCGCATCTATTTGATCCAAGCATGTTAAAACATGACATTACAGTGAGACATTAACCTAAATTAAAAGAAATTGTCAAGTCTGCAAATAGAAAACTTTCATTAAATAAGAAACTTAAATAAAATAATTATTTCTGTGTAATGGAGTAAATTTTTACTTAATTTGTTAAAATCTTAGAAAAGAATTTTTAAAAACAGGTTTAACAAACAATTAATTCTTAACTTAGTTTTTTAGGCCACCCTCGATTTCGACCTAATTTGTAAAACATATAATTTGATTTTAAGTCCATATTATTGTCTATCAGTTAGTTAATCTATTAATATGGAATAAGACAGCCATATAAGTCTGGAAAATATATCAATGTATATTGTTATGTACCTTTTCATAACATTTCTCACATTTTCACGTACTTGACATTGGTCGGACATTGGACAATGGTCGGTGGCGTGTAATTTTTTACACGCCACCGACCATTTTCAACTGATCAATCTAATATATATATATATATATATATATATATATATATATATATATATATATATATATATATATATATATATATATATATATATATATACACACAGCAAAATTCAAGATTCTAGGTCAAGGATTTTTGTTCTTATTTTAAGAACTTGATTCTTATTTAAGGAACTTGATTCTTATTTAAGGAACTTGATTCTTATTTTAATAACTTGATTCTTGTTTTAAGAACTTGATTCTTGTTTTAAGAACTTGATTCTTATTTAAGGAACTTGATTCTTATTTAAGGAACTTGATTCTTATTTTAATAACTTGATTCTTGTTTTAAGAACTTGATTCTTATTTTAAGAACTTGATTCTTATTTAAGGAACTTGATTCTTATTTAAGGAATTTGATTCTTATTTAAGGAACTTGATTCTTATTTAAGGAACTTGATCCTTATTTTAATAACTTGATTCTTGTTTTAAGAACTTGATTCTTATTTTAAGAACTTGATTCTTATTTTAGGAACTTCATTCTTATTTTAAGAACTTCATTCTTATTTAAAGATATTTCAATAAAAAACATTATTCCTAATTTGATAATATCATAATGGTATTATATAATTAGGAATAATAAAATTTTAACATATGAAAAGATGTTAATGTTAAATTTTAGATTTGAGTTTGTTAAATTTATTTTTAGATAAAATAAATCCTTATCATAACAGACGATGGAGACGAGGCAATCGTTATGCATGGCGAAAAAATTATTTTACGAAGTATTTCATTTTCTGACGCCGTGATTGGACTTATTGGAATACACTATGTAATGGACATGGATTATGACGTCCATGTCATGACGGCATACACAATTCACATTATATTTTACACTTAAATTCTATTTTATTTAAAGATAAAAGCTCAACAGAAACTCGTCAGATGAGTAGCCTATGGGAGGAGTATTGTCGCTACAAGCATTACCTATAACTGGACATTCAAAGAACAACAAGTTTTATTTCAACGATGAGATTTGTTTAAATGTATAAATACTTTTTGAATATTCTTATTTTATACCATCCTAAATTTCAAAATGTTTCATTTTTTACATAGAAAAAATACTCTTGTAATATTGTTTTTCCCGTTCAAGGAAAATATTATTGAAACAAGATAATAGAATCTTATTTTAGGCAAAAATGTCCTTGAAATAAAAAAAAAATTCTTATTTATAAAAATAAAAAAAAACAAGAAAAAAACATCTTTATTTGAGCAAAAATATTCTTGAAACAAGAAAAAAAATTCTTATTTTAAGAATATAAATACTTGAAACAAGAAAAAAAACTCTTATTTTAACAATATAAATATTTGAAGGAAGAGAAAAAAAATTCTTATTCTGAGCAAAAATATTCTTGAAACAAGAAAAAAAATTCTTGTTTTAAGAATAAAAATTCTTGAAACAAGAAAAAAAAAATATTTAAGAAAAAAAATTCTTAAAACAAGAAAAAAAGTTCTTATTTTAAGAATAAACATTCTTAAAACAAGAAAAAAAGTTCTTACGTGGCGGACAAGTCTTTTTTTTGCTTAAAACAAGAATAATGGATTTCGCTGTATATATATATATATATATATATATATATATATATATATATATATATATATATATATATATATATATATATATATATATATATATATATTTGCATATAAATATTTGAATAATATTCAAATATAAACTAACAATAATAACTTCTAAGCTAGAGGGGTTACAAATTGTTAACTTTATACTTATAAATTTTATGTCAAACGGACATGTTGGTAGAACTTTTTACAAAGATTAGATTAAAGATTTAACACAAAAAAAATTTATTGTAGTAAATAGGGTATTTTTGAAAAAGAAAACAATTCTCAAAAACAATTTACCATAAATGAAAAAAAAGTCTTCTTTTGATAAAGACTTCTCTAGTTCTTTGAATTTATCCATGTTATCAACTTTTTCCACGTCTTTTGTACCAACATTATTTGTTTGGTGAACTTCTCCAATAGGTCATTGATGCAAGTTAAAAGAGATACTGTTTTTTTTTTAAATCCTAAAATTACATATAAGAAAATTATAATTTCCATATTAAATTTTGTTTCACTTATTAAGCATATATAAATTACATATTATTTACATATAAGATATCAGTTTAAAATAAAATAAAAAGTAATAGTATAGAGCAAAAGTTTATGTGTTTCATCGATTGGGAAATTACTATTCATACATCGAACCAGTTTCTTTTCTTTAGATTTTGACTTTGAAAATACTGATTAGGAATTATTATTCTGTGATTTTGAGTATGATCTAGAGCTATGCACAGGTGAAAAGAGATTTTGATTGCGACTTAGGAATAGGCAAAAGTGAACATGAGCCTGATCCAGACATTTGGATGGGTGAAAGTGAGAGCGAACATAATCTGATTTTGGAGACAGGTGAACAAGAACGTAATCTTAACTTATGGCTAGGTGAAAGAGACTCAGAACTTATTGGTGAAAAATAAACAGAAGAACAACCTTTACAAGATGTTGATTGTAAATACAGTTCTTGTTTTAAAACAAATTTACTTGACAAAGAAATAGTCTATGATATAATATTTTCAGAAGGTTTTTTAACCAATTCCACTTCTATAATAATATCAATAAAACTATTAACAAAGAAAAAACAATATTTTTAAAACTGCAATTAACATTAGGTTGCAAAAAACATTTAAACAAAAAATCCAAAATTCAAATTCAAAATGTTTTGAAATTTGTCTTACTGTTAAAATTATTAACCTTATTTTCATTCACTGCACATTTTCTTTCGCTTGATGAGGACAAAATATTGTTTCCAAACTCATATTCGCACAAAAACTTTTTCACCTAAAAGTTTTAATAAGTAGAAAAACTAAAAGAGTTAAGACAAATCAGGAAAAACAAAATCATTACCTTGTAATTTTATTTTTAAAAATTCAAATTTCTTTCAAGTAACTCAATTGGGAATTGCCTTTATATATTTTTCATCTTTTTGAGCAGGAGGCCAAACAACCATTGCTCATCTAAGGAAATCCAATGAAATGGAACAGCTGTTTCTGTCTCCCTAATTTTTCCAATTTTGTATTTGCTTGAAATTACAACTAATACCCATAAACCTTTCATTGACATCTTTGTATTTTTTATACTTGTTTATAATATTATAATAGTTTTTGTTTAAAAAACTGTTAAAATTATTAATTATTAAAGATATATATTAATTTCTTCTAAAAACAATTTTGGCTATAGTAAACAGTAATAGACTTTACTATAAATACTTTATTAAATAATAATTTTTAGTAATACACTTTATTATAAATATTTAAATAAATGAAATAATTTTATTATTTATATTTATAAATGTTTAAATAATAATATAAAAATCTTACCAAAAAGGTAAATTTTTAAAAATTCAATTTTTTAATGTTTAACATTGTAAAGTATATATTAAGTATAGTGTCTATCTAATACTTCACAAAAGTACAAAAAAATCTTTCAAGGTTTATTATTTAGTTAAAGAGTGGATTGTAAACAAATTTTATATGTCAGGACACAAACATGAAAAGACAAACCCTTCTTTATAAGCTAGACATACTGCTTTTCTTTGAAAATCTTTTTTGCTTGGACAAACATGTTTTTAAAGAATTTCTATATTTCTAACAATGTTAAAGATTTTAGAGTCACATGGATCTTTAAAAACGCTTTTGTAAAAACAATTATTTAAAACGACACAGTTAAATTGATGGTCACCTAATTTTTCGAGTGCCTGTGTATAAGAGAAACCAAGAGTCTTTAAATCATAAAAAAATCATGTTCGAATAAAAAAATAATTCTATGTGATTTAGCTTGAAAATTTTGAAATAAGTTGTAATCAGTATTACAACTTATTTCAAAATTTTCAAGCTGTGAAAACCTTTTTAAAACTTGAGATAATGGACTTTGAAATTTGCGAATGAACTTTTTAATTACTTGCAAATAGTTTTCAAATTTGAAAAAAGTGATTTTATCTATGTAGCAGTTAAAAATGCAAACATCTTCATGTAAATGAGATAAGCTGTGTACATTATTCATAGAAAAGTAGGACCATAAAATTCTTCTGATTTAACTACAAAGTAATTCAACAAATTTTTTGCATATTGAAGATAATTATTTTGGACAATCGCATTAGAATCTAGAAAAATTCTCATTGCTAGAGTTAAAGAAAGGAAAACCTTGAAAGGTTAAGGAGTAAAGACATCTTTTAAAACTAAAAAGCCAGTAAATAACAAAAATTGCCTAAACTCAGTGGCTTTCCACCTCTTTACTTCATATAAACTTCTTGATTGATGAGCAAACTCAGATGGACATTTACCACTAAACTTTAACAAATTTTCCAATATATTCAACAATTGAGCAGAACCTAAACAAAATTTATATGGAAAAAAAACTCTTATTTTAACAATATAAATATTTGAAGGAAGAGAAAAAAAATTCTTATTCTGAGCAAAAATATTCTTGAAACAAGAAAAAAAATTCTTGTTTTAAGAATAAAAATTCTTGAAACAAGAAAAAAAAAATATTTAAGAAAAAAAATTCTTAAAACAAGAAAAAAAGTTCTTATTTTAAGAATAAACATTCTTAAAACAAGAAAAAAAGTTCTTACGTGGCGGACAAGTCTTTTTTTTGCTTAAAACAAGAATAATGGATTTCGCTGTATATATATATATATATATATATATATATATATATATATATATATATATATATATTTGCATATAAATATTTGAATAATATTCAAATATAAACTAACAATAATAACTTCTAAGCTAGAGGGGTTACAAATTGTTAACTTTATACTTATAAATTTTATGTCAAACGGACATGTTGGTAGAACTTTTTACAAAGATTAGATTAAAGATTTAACACAAAAAAAATTTATTGTAGTAAATAGGGTATTTTTGAAAAAGAAAACAATTCTCAAAAACAATTTACCATAAATGAAAAAAAAGTCTTCTTTTGATAAAGACTTCTCTAGTTCTTTGAATTTATCCATGTTATCAACTTTTTCCACGTCTTTTGTACCAACATTATTTGTTTGGTGAACTTCTCCAATAGGTCATTGATGCAAGTTAAAAGAGATACTGTTTTTTTTTTAAATCCTAAAATTACATATAAGAAAATTATAATTTCCATATTAAATTTTGTTTCACTTATTAAGCATATATAAATTACATATTATTTACATATAAGATATCAGTTTAAAATAAAATAAAAAGTAATAGTATAGAGCAAAAGTTTATGTGTTTCATCGATTGGGAAATTACTATTCATACATCGAACCAGTTTCTTTTCTTTAGATTTTGACTTTGAAAATACTGATTAGGAATTATTATTCTGTGATTTTGAGTATGATCTAGAGCTATGCACAGGTGAAAAGAGATTTTGATTGCGACTTAGGAATAGGCAAAAGTGAACATGAGCCTGATCCAGACATTTGGATGGGTGAAAGTGAGAGCGAACATAATCTGATTTTGGAGACAGGTGAACAAGAACGTAATCTTAACTTATGGCTAGGTGAAAGAGACTCAGAACTTATTGGTGAAAAATAAACAGAAGAACAACCTTTACAAGATGTTGATTGTAAATACAGTTCTTGTTTTAAAACAAATTTACTTGACAAAGAAATAGTCTATGATATAATATTTTCAGAAGGTTTTTTAACCAATTCCACTTCTATAATAATATCAATAAAACTATTAACAAAGAAAAAACAATATTTTTAAAACTGCAATTAACATTAGGTTGCAAAAAACATTTAAACAAAAAATCCAAAATTCAAATTCAAAATGTTTTGAAATTTGTCTTACTGTTAAAATTATTAACCTTATTTTCATTCACTGCACATTTTCTTTCGCTTGATGAGGACAAAATATTGTTTCCAAACTCATATTCGCACAAAAACTTTTTCACCTAAAAGTTTTAATAAGTAGAAAAACTAAAAGAGTTAAGACAAATCAGGAAAAACAAAATCATTACCTTGTAATTTTATTTTTAAAAATTCAAATTTCTTTCAAGTAACTCAATTGGGAATTGCCTTTATATATTTTTCATCTTTTTGAGCAGGAGGCCAAACAACCATTGCTCATCTAAGGAAATCCAATGAAATGGAACAGCTGTTTCTGTCTCCCTAATTTTTCCAATTTTGTATTTGCTTGAAATTACAACTAATACCCATAAACCTTTCATTGACATCTTTGTATTTTTTATACTTGTTTATAATATTATAATAGTTTTTGTTTAAAAAACTGTTAAAATTATTAATTATTAAAGATATATATTAATTTCTTCTAAAAACAATTTTGGCTATAGTAAACAGTAATAGACTTTACTATAAACACTTTATTAAATAATAATTTTTAGTAATACACTTTATTATAAATATTTAAATAAATGAAATAATTTTATTATTTATATTTATAAATGTTTAAATAATAATATAAAAATCTTACCAAAAAGGTAAATTTTTAAAAATTCAATTTTTTAATGTTTAACATTGTAAAGTATATATTAAGTATAGTGTCTATCTAATACTTCACAAAAGTACAAAAAAATCTTTCAAGGTTTATTATTTAGTTAAAGAGTGGATTGTAAACAAATTTTATATGTCAGGACACAAACATGAAAAGACAAACCCTTCTTTATAAGCTAGACATACTGCTTTTCTTTGAAAATCTTTTTTGCTTGGACAAACATGTTTTTAAAGAATTTCTATATTTCTAACAATGTTAAAGATTTTAGAGTCACATGGATCTTTAAAAACGCTTTTGTAAAAACAATTATTTAAAACGACACAGTTAAATTGATGGTCACCTAATTTTTCGAGTGCCTGTGTATAAGAGAAACCAAGAGTCTTTAAATCATAAAAAAATCATGTTCGAATAAAAAAATAATTCTATGTGATTTAGCTTGAAAATTTTGAAATAAGTTGTAATCAGTATTACAACTTATTTCAAAATTTTCAAGCTGTGAAAACCTTTTTAAAACTTGAGATAATGGACTTTGAAATTTGCGAATGAACTTTTTAATTACTTGCAAATAGTTTTCAAATTTGAAAAAAGTGATTTTATCTATGTAGCAGTTAAAAATGCAAACATCTTCATGTAAATGAGATAAGCTGTGTACATTATTCATAGAAAAGTAGGACCATAAAATTCTTCTGATTTAACTACAAAGTAATTCAACAAATTTTTTGCATATTGAAGATAATTATTTTGGACAATCGCATTAGAATCTAGAAAAATTCTCATTGCTAGAGTTAAAGAAAGGAAAACCTTGAAAGGTTAAGGAGTAAAGACATCTTTTAAAACTAAAAAGCCAGTAAATAACAAAAATTGCCTAAACTCAGTGGCTTTCCACCTCTTTACTTCATATAAACTTCTTGATTGATGAGCAAACTCAGATGGACATTTACCACTAAACTTTAACAAATTTTCCAATATATTCAACAATTGAGCAGAACCTAAACAAAATTTATATGGTAAAGTGCCTTTGGTTAGAAAAATAAGTATTCTTTTAACAACACCAAGACATACTAAATGCATATAATCCAAGACAAAACTGTCAACACAACTAACATTAAAATCTATTAATATGCTACGACATATTTGATGGGTATTAGCATACCAATACTATTTGAATAACTTGTTAGTACGAGGCACACAAATTGTGTTATTTAAAATCATTCTAAACGACTTGTACTTACCTTTAATTTCACATTTTTCACAACTAAAATAACCTGTGTGACTTTTAACACATTTCAGATATTGCCTAGCAGGAGCATCACAAATAAATGCACAGATTTCAACCAACAAATTAACTCCATCTTTATCATAATCATATGCTTTTAAATTCACAAATTCAATTAAAAAATCATATAAAAAATCAATTAAATTTGTTGGTTTTTGGCTACCATAGAAAATTGCAACAATAAATGATGTAAGCTTACTAAACTGGCCTTACTAAAGTATAGGCCAAAATTGAGAGTTTGAAGATTTATGTAATGGCACACCGTCAATGATTACCAGTTAAGATGATGTAGTTCTCAATTAGGAATACAGGATTCTCTCTGAAAGTTCAACTAATACTATTACTTAACCCTAAATAGATATACTGCCCACCACACTTTTTTTATGTCGAAACACAGCGTTGAGTCTTTAACAAAGTACGAGAAGATTTAGGCAAAGCTGCATGTTCATTGCATCTTAAAAGAGAAAGTAGCTCATTACTTGCTGTATGAGTAACTTTATTTTTAATCAAACATTTTTTAAGTTTAAAATAAAATATGTTTTTTTAGGGTCAAGTGCACTATTCCTCTCATCTATTTCTATTTCATTTTCGTCCCTACTTATAGAAGAACCAAGTTCACTGAAAGAATCAAGCTGACTGGAAGAATCAAGTTCGCTAGAAGAATAGTGTTGATTGGAAGAATCAAGTCGACTGGAAGAATCAAGTTCATTGGATAAATCAAAACGAACAGAAGAATCAAGCTGGCTCGAAGACTCTAATTGATTTAAATGATTACTACAATTCAAAGAACCAAGCTGAGTGTATAAATCTTCTATGTAGCATGGTTTTTGTTTGCTCGTATCATTTTTTTCCAATTCAAACTTTTTTTCAACAAAATCTTCATCTTTGTCACTCTCGTATAGAAATTGTCTTAATAAATTATCTTTTCTTCTCCATTTTTTCATTTATTCTTTTCTGCTCATTTTCTCAATTTCTTTTTGAAATACCTTCTATTAAAGTTTCGGACCTAAACGCAACAGTTTAACAAATAAAATTTGATAATTGGTTTCTTTAAAAGACGACCTTAAACTCACGTCACGCAACGACTGAATAAGTCTTTTTAAAGTTTTTTTCGCTGAGTGGTTACATTATAATCTATATCTGTAAAGTATGTAGCATCTCCTATAAAACATTATATTTTTAATTTTTAATTAAAAATAAAAATAAATTCTAGCAAATCTTTTTAACTTTGCTTTTTAATTTATTTTATTTTATCATTTTAATAGAAAAAAGTGAATTTTTTGAATTTTTTAAAAATTGATTTTTATTTTTTTTTTATTTTTTTGTTCTTTCTTTAAATGTTTTACAACATTAGTCGTTTTACAATTATAATAACTTCAATAATATAATAGAATGATTACAAGATTAATTAAGTTTGTAAGAGGAAGAACGCGGGATCTCGTAGAAGACCTTAAGGTCTTGGCGTCAAGAACCGCTTTGTTTTTTAACAACATCGTTACATTTATTGTGTTAAATATACATATATTCCCGTCGAAAGTAAAAATAGATAAACGTAAAAGATATATAGCATTCATATATGTAAATACTAAGAATTGAATTATAAAAAATTTTACTTTATAAAAATTAAAAATACATATAGTATGTTATCGATAGATAAAATTATCTGTTTAAGTTTTCTTTTAAATGTGTTGTAATTCCACTCTTGAGTAAAATCAAAATATTTCAAAACAATTTTGTTCCATAAAAAAACTCCTCGATAAGAGATACGAGATCTACCAAAATTTGTATGCGACAAAGGTTGTTGGATAAAGTTTTCATTTCGAAGATAGTATTTGTTTTTTCTTTTTTTTATGTGAGTATAAATAATAAAAAGGATAAGGAAAAGTGATAGTTTTATATTTATGCCTAAAGCAAAGAATATTATATACATTAAGTTGATATAAATTAAGAATATTCATTTTAAGTAAAAAAGGCCTGGCACGAGTAAAACGGTCGTTAAAGTTTATAAGACGTGCAATATGCTTCTGTTGACGATAAAGAAGTTCTAGCATACTTTTATTTGCACCACCCCATGCAGTATTAGCATAATTATTATGGCAATGAATAAATAAGTAATATAATTAAATTAAAGTATATATATTTAAAAAAGGTCTTGATTTGAACAGCATTCCTATACTTCTAGCATTTTTATTGTTTAGGTTGTTAACATGATTTTTCCACGTGAGGTTTTCATCAATCTAAACAAGAAATTAGTAACTTTAGCTCTCTTTATTTCAGTATTATCAATATACAAGGAAGGTATATTCGAAAATAGATTTTTTTTTGAAGCTGGGCAAAAGAGGATTCATTTAGTTTTTTTGATATTTATTGATAGTTTGTTTGGCTATTTATTGACAGTTAGAAATTTTAATAATTTCACTATTCATTTTGTTGAATAATGTTGGTAAGTTATCGTCAGTTAAAAAAAGATTTGTGTCATCGGCAAACATAATTGTTGTCAAGTTTGATGCATTATAGAGATCATTAACATAAATTTAAAAAAGCAAAGGTATGGATCCTTGTGGAACTCCGCATGATATATTTAATAAATTTGATGATGAAGTTGAATCTGTTTTAGCAAATTGTTTCCGATTTTTTAAATAGTTTTTTAATAATAATAATACATTCCCTGTGATTTCATAGAGTTGTAGTTTTTTTTAAAAAATTTCGTGATCAATAGTGTCAAAAGCTTTTGTTACGTTATATTATGTAATATTGTTTCTTTTTTGTTTGTTTGTTTGTTTGTTTATAATATAATAAAGAAAAAACTAGCATAGAAAAAATAAACGTAAAAACAAATATTAGTCACACAAAGAAGTTAATCAAAAATAAATAAAATAGATTTGGCAACTTAATTTGAAAAAACTTAAAAGTTTTTTTATTTTCGTTCGGGAATTAGGTAAACAACGTTCGTACAAAATATTTGCTATTTTAATCATGGATTTAAAATGGATCCACTGCAGTCATTATCACATCTTTCATTGTTTATGTTTTTAAATTAAAAAAATATGCAGCGTTTTCTTTACTTT